>NW_012290615.1:0-11454 GCF_000151885.1 Dipodomys ordii | reverse complement strand
TCAGCGGGGCCACAGCAGGGACTCAGCGATGGACACAGCGGAGGACAAAGCGGGACACCACGTAACACAGCGGGACACAGTGGGAAACAGCTGTGACCCTGCGGGGACACAGCGGGACACAGCGGGGGACACAGCGGGACACAGTGGGGGACAGAGCGTGGGACACAGCGAGATACAGCAGGGAAAAAGCTGGACACACCGGAGTACACAGAGGGACACAGCGGGGGGCACAGCGGGACACAGCGGGGGACACAGCGAGGACACAGCAGGACACAGAGGGGGACACAGCAAGGACACAGCGGGACACAGCTGGTAACACAGGGAGGACAAAGAGGGACCCAGTGGGACACTGCGTCGATACAGCGGAGACACAGAGGGTCACAGCGGGGTACACAGCTGGGGACACAACGGGACACAGCGGGGGACTAAGGGGGGACACAGCGGGACACAGCGGGGGACACAGCGAGGACACATTGGGACACAGCGGGGACACAGCGGGGACACAGCGGGACTCAGCGGGGGACACAGCAGTATACAGCGGGACACAGCGGAACACAGTGGGGGACACAGAGGGGTACACAGCGGGACACAGCGGGGGAAAGAGTGGGACTCAGCGGGGGACACAGCGAGGACACAGTGGGGACACAGCGGGGACACAGCGGGGACTCAACGGGGGACACAGCGGGGGACAAAGCGGGACACCACGGAACACAGCGGGACACAGTGGGACACAGTGGGAAACAGCGGTGACCCTGCGGGGACACAGCGGGACACAGCGAGGACCCAGCGTGACCCAGCGGGACTCAGCATCGATACAGCGGGGACACAGCATTACACAGCGTGGTACACAGCTGTGGACACAACGGGACACAGTGGGGGCACAGCAGCACACAGTGGGACACAGGAGGACACAGCGGGGACAAAGCGTGAGACACAGCGGGGGACAGAGCGGGAGACAGCGGGGGACACAGCGAGGACACAGCGGGACACAGCGGTGACAAAGCGGTGGACACAGCGGGACACAGCGGGGGACACAGCGGGGGACACAGCGGGACACAGCGGGACACAGCGGGAAACAGCGGGGGACACAGGGTGGACACAGCGGGACACAGAGAGGGACACAGCGAGGACACATTGGTACACAGCGGGGACACAGCGGGACTAAGCAGGAGACACAGCAGTACACAGCGGGACACAGCGGGCCACAGCAGGGGACACAGAGGGGTACATAGCAGGACACAGCGGGGAACACAGCGAGGACACAGCGGGACACAGCGGGGACACAGCAGGACACAGCGGGACACAGCGGGGACAGAGGGGACATAGCGGGACATAGTGGGACACAGCGGGGGACACAGCGGGGGACACAGCGGGACACAGCAAGGGACACAGCGAGGACACAGTTGGGGACACAGCGGGGGACACAGCGGGGGACACAGCGGGACACAGCGGGGAACACAGCGAGGACACAGCCGGACCAAGCGGGACACAGCGTCGATACAGCGGGGACACAGCGTTACACAGCGTGGTACACAGCTGTGGACACAACGAGACACAGTGGGGGCACAGCGGGACACAGCGGGACACAGTTGGACACAGCGGTGAGAAAGCGTGAGACACAGCGGGGGACAGAGCAGGAGACAGAGGGGGACACAGCGAGGACACAACGGGACACAGCGGTGACAAAGTGGGGGACACAGAGGGACACAGCGGGGGACACAGAGGGGGAGACAGCAGGACACAGCGGGACACAGCGGGTGACACAGTTGGGACACAGTGGGACACAGCGGGGGACACAGCGAGGACACATTGGGACACAGTGGGGACACAGCGGGACTCAGCAGGCGACACAGCAGTACACAGCGGGACAATGCGGGACACAGCAGGGGACACAGAGGGGTACACAGCGGGACACAGCGGGGAACCCAGCGATGACACAGCGGGACCCAGCGGGACACAGCGTCGATACAGCGGGTACACAGCATTACACAGTGTGTTACACAGCTGTGGACACCACGGGACACAGTGGGGACACAGCGGGACACAGCGGGACACAGTGGGACAAAGCAAGGACAAATCGTGAGACACAGCGAGGGACAGAGCGGGAGACAGCGGGGGACACAGCGACGACACAGCAGGGCACAGCGGGACACTGCAGGGACAGAGCGGGACACAGCGGGACACAGCGGGACACAGCGGGGGACACAGCGGGACACACCGGGGGAGGCACCGAGGACACAGCGGGACACAGCGGGACAAAGCGGGGGACACAGCGGTGAAACAGCTGGACACAACGAAGTACATAGCGGGACACAGCGCGCACACAGGGGGACACAGCGGGACACAGCAGGGACAGAGCAGGACAAAATGGAACACAGTGGGACACAGCGGGGGACACAGCGGGACCCAGCGGGGGACCCAGCTAGGACAAAGTGGGAAATAGCTGGGGACACAGCGAGGACACAGCGGGGGACACAGCGGGGGACACAGCGGGGCACAGCGGGGGACACAGCGAGGACACAGTGGGACACAGCGGGACACAGCGGGGACATTGCGGGAACATAGCGGGACATAGCGGGACACAGTAGGACACAGCTTGTGACCCAGCGGAGACACAGCGGGACACATCGGGGGACACAGCTAGGACACAGCGGGACACAGCGGGACACAGTGGGGACACAAAGGGGACTCAGAGGGGGAAACAGTGGGGAAAAAAGCGGGACACAATGGGACACAGTGTGGCACAGCAGGACACAGAGGGAACACTGCGTCGACACAGCAGGACAAAGCGGGGGACACAGCGGGACACAGCGGGACACAGCGGGGGACACAGCGGGGGACAGTGGAGACAAAGAGAGGACACAGCGGGACACAGCGGTGACACAGCTGGACACAATGGAGTATACAGCGGGACACAGCGGGCACAAAGTGGGGACAGAGCGGGACACAGCTGGACACAGCGGGACATAGCGGGGGACACAGCGGGACACAGAGGGGGACACAGTGAGGATACAGTGGGACACAGCGGGGGACACAGCGAGGACACAGCGGTGACACAGCTGGACACAACGAAGTACACAGCGGGACACAGCGGGCACACAGCGGGGACACAACGGGACACAGTTTGGGCACAGCGGGACACAGCGGGACAGAGTGGGACACAGACTGGATAAAGCGTGAGACACAGCGGGGGACACAGGGGGGACACAGCGGGACACAGGGGGGGGACACAGCGAGGACACATTGGGACACAGCGGGGACACAGCGGGACTCAGCGGGGGACACAGCAGTACACAGCGGGACACAGCGGGACACAGCGGGTCACAGCAGGGACAGAGCGGGTGACACAAAGGGGTACACAGCGGGACACAGCAGTGGACAAAGCAGGACACAGCGGGGGACACAGCGAGGACACTGCAGGACACTGCGGGAGACACAGCAAGGACACAGCGGGACACAGTGGAACACAGCGGGACACAGCAGTGACACAGCAGGGGACCCAGCGGGACACAACCGGGGACACAGCGGGACACAGCGGGGCCACAGGGAGGACACAGCAGGACACAGCGGGGGAAACAGCGGGAAACAGCGAGGGACACAGCATCGATAGAGCGGGGACACAGCGGGACACAGCGGGTTACACAGCTGGGGACACAACGGGACACAGTGGGGGACATAGCGGGACACAACAGGACACAGTGGGACACAGCGGGACACAGCGGGGGACACAGCAATGACAAAGCCGGACACAGCGGGGGACACAGTGGGACAGAGCAGGGTACACAGCAGGGGACACAGACGGACCCAGCGGGACACAGCGCGGGACACAGGGGGGACACAGCGGGACACAGTGGGGGACACAGCGAGGACACATTGGGACACAGCGGGGACACAGCAGGACTCAGCGGGGAACACAGCAGTACACAGCGAGACACAGCGGTACACAGCGGAGCACAGCAGGGACACAGCGGGGGACAAAGCGGGACACAGCGGGACACAGCGGGGGACACAGCAGGGGACACAGAGGGGTACACCGCGGGACACAGCAGTGGACAAAGCAGGACACAGTGAGGGACACAGCGAGGACACTGCGGGACTCTGCGGGAGACACAGCGAGGACACAGCGTGAAACAGCGGAACACAGCGGGACACAGCAGGGACACAGCAGGGGACACAGCGGGACACAGAGGGGGACACAGTGGGACCCAGCGGGGGACACAGCGGGACACAGCGGGGGACACAGCGATGACAAAGCGGGACACAGCGGGGATATAGCGGGACTCAACACGGTCACAGCGGGACACAGCAGGACACAGCAGGACACAGCGGGGACACAGCAGGGGACAGAGCGGGACACAGCGGGGGACACAGCGGGGGACACAGGGGACACAGCAGGGGACACAGCGAGGACACAGCGGGACACACCTGGGACACAGCAGGGAACTCACCTGGACACAGCGGGGGACACAACAAGGACACAGCGGAACACTGTGGGAGACACAGCCAGGACACATCCGGACCCAGTGGAACACAGTGTGACACAGCGGGGACACAGCAGGGGACACAGCGGGAAACAGTGGGAGACACAGGGGGGACAAAGCGGGACACAGCGGGGGACACAGCGGGACACAGCGGGACACAGCGGGGACACAGCAGGGACACAGCGGTGGACACAGAGGGACAGAGCAGGGGACACAGCAGGAGACACAGAGGGACACAGCGGGACATAGCAGGGGACACAGGGGGGACACAGCGGGACACAGGGGGGACACAGCGAAGACACATTGGGACACAACGGGGACACAGCGGGACTCAGCGGGGGACATAGCAGTACACAGCGGGACACAGCGGGACACAGCGGGTCACAGCAGGGACATAGCGGGTGACACAGAGGGGTACACAGCGGGACACAGCAGTGGACAAAGCAGGACACAGTGGGGGACACAGCGAGGACACTGCGGGACACTGCGGGAGACACAGCAAGGACACAGCGGGACACAGTGGAACACAGCGAGACACAGCAGTGACACAGCAGGGGACCCAGCGGGACACAACCGGGGACACAGCGGGACACAGCGGGGCCACAGGGAGGACACAGCGGGACACAGCGGGACACAGCGGGTCACAGCGGGGACAAAGCGGGGACTCAGCGGGGGACACAGCGGGGGACAAACGGGACACCACGGAATACAGCGGGATACAGCGGGACACAGGGGGGACACAGCAGGACACAGTGGGACACAGAGGGGGACACAGCGGGACACAGCCGGGGACAGAGCGGGGGACAAAGCGGGACACCACGGGTCACAGTGTGTCACATCGGGACACAGCGGCGACACTGCGGGGACACAGCGGGACAAAATGGGGGACACAGCGGGACACAGCGGGAGACAGCATTGGACACAGGAGGGGATAGTGGGGGACAGAGAGGGGACACAGTGGAACACAGCGGTGACACAGCTGGACACAGCTGGGTACACAGCGGGACATAGAGGACACACAGCGGGGACACAGCGGGACACAGCGGGGAACTCACCGGGACACAGCGGGGGACACAACAAGGGCACAGCAGAACACTGTGGGAGACACAGCCAGGACACATCCGGACCCAGTGGAACACAGTGTGACACAGCGGGGACACAGCAGGGGACACAGCGGGACACAGTGGGGGACACAGGGGGGACAAAGCGGGACACAGCGGGGGACACAGCGGGACACAGCGGGACACAGCGGGGACACAGCAGGGACACAGCGGTGGACACAAAGGGACAGAGCAGGGGACACAGCAGGAGACACAGAGGGACACAGCGGGACACAGTGGGGGACACAGCGGGGGACAGAGCGGGACACAGGGGGGACTCAGCAGGGACACCACGGAACACAGCAGGACACAGCGTGAAACAGCGGTGAACCTGCGGGGACACAGCGGGACACAGCGTGGGACCCAGCGGGACCCAGCGGGACACAGCGGGGACACAGCGGGGACACAGCGGGACACAGCAGGTCACAGCGGGGGACACAGCGGGACACAGTGGGACACAGCGGGGGACACAGCAGGGACACAGTGGGACACAGTAGGACACAGCGTGGGACAAAGCGGGAGACAGCAGAGGACACAGCGAGGACACAGCTGGACACAGCGGGGACACAGAGGGGACTCAGCAGGGGACATAGAGGGGAAAAAGCGGGACACCACGGGACACAGTAGGACACAGCGGGACACAGCGGGGACACTGCGGGACACAGCCGGGGGACACAGCGGTGGACAGCGGGGGAAAGAGAAGGGACACAGCGGGACACAGAGGGGACACAGCTGGACACAGAAGGGTACACAGCGGGGCACAGCGGACTCACAACAGGGACAGAGCTGGACACAGAGGGACACAGAGGGGATAGAGCGTGACACAGCGGGACACAGCGGGACACAGCAGGGGACTCAGCGGGACACAGCGGGGGACACAGGGAGGACACAGCTGGACACTGAGGGAGACAGAGCGAGGACACAGCCGGACACAGCGAAACACAGCGTGACACAGTGGGGACACAGCAGGGGACACAGCGGGACACAGCGGGGGACACAGAGGAACACAGCGGGGTACACAGCAGGGACAAAGCGGGACACAGCTGGGGACACTGTGGGACACAGCGGGACCCAGCGGGGACAAAGCGTGAGACACAGCGGTGGACACAGGGGGAGACAGATGCGGACACAGCGAGGACACAGCGGGACACAGTGGGGACACAGCAGTAGACACAGTGAGACACAGCGGGGGACACAGCGGGACACAGCGGGGAACACAGCGAGGACACAGCAGGGACACAGCGGGGACACTGGGGGAACATAGTGGGACACTGCGGGGCACACAGCGGGACACAACAGGACACAGCAGGAGACACAGCGGGGACACAGCGGGACACAGTGGGACACAGCGTGGGACAAAGCGGGAGACAGCAAGGGACACAGCGAGGACACAGCGGGACACAGCGGCGACACATAGAGGACTCAGCGGGGGACACAATGGGGGACAGAGCGGGACACATCGGGACACTGCGGGGCACAGCGGGGGACACAGCGGGACACAGCGAGGGACCCAGCGGGACACAGCGGGACACAGCGGGACACTGCGGGGCACAGCGGGGGACACAGCGGGGGACACAGGGAGGACACAGCTTAACACAGCATGGGATAAAGCGAGGACACAGCGGGGGACACAGCGGGACACAGTGTCTATAGAGCGGGGACACAGCGGGACACAGCGGTGACACAGCGGGACCCAGCAGGGACACAACAAGGACACAGCGGATGACACAGCGGGACACAACGGTACACAGATGGGGACACAGCGAGGGACACAGCGGGGGACACAGCGGGACACAGCGGGGGACACAGCGGGACACAGCGGGGACACAGAGGGGACTCAGCAGTGGACATAGCGGGGGACAAAGCGGGACACCACATGACACAGTGGGACACAGAGGGACACAGCGGGGACACTGCGGGGACACAGCGGGAGAAAGCAGGGGACCCAGCGGGACACAGCGGGACACAGCAGGACCCAGCGGAGAAACAGGGGGGACACAGTGGGACACAGCGAGGACACAGCGGGACACAGCGGGACACTGCGGGGCACAGCGGGGGACACAGCGGGACACAACGGGGGACACAGGGAGGACACAGCGGAACACAGCATGGGACAATGCGAGGACACAGCGGGAAACAGCGAGACACCGCGGGACCCAGCGGGGACCCAGCAGTGGACACAGCGGGACACAGCGGAGGACAAAGCAGGACACCACGGAACATAGCAGGACACAGCGTGAAACAGCGGTGAACCTGCGGGGACACAGCGGTACACAGCGAGGGACACAGCGGGACCCAGCGGGACACAGCGGGGGACACAACCAGACACAGCCGGGACACAGCGGGACCCAACAGAACACAGCGGGGGACACAGCGGGACACAGCGGGACACAGCGGGGGACACAGCAGGGACACAGTGGGACACAGTAGGACACAACGTTGGACAAAGCGGGAGACAGCGGAGGACACAGCGAGGACACAGCTGGACACAGCGGGGACACAGAGGCGACTCAGCAGGGGACATAGAGGGGAAAAAGCGGGACACCACGGGACACAGTAGGACACAGCGGGACACAGCGGGGACACTGCGGGACACAGCCGGGGGACACAGCGGTGGACAGCGGGGGAAAGAGAAGGGACACAGCGGGACACAGCGGGACACAGCTGGACACAGAAGGGTACACAGCGGGGCACAGCGGACTCACAACAGGGACAGAGCTGGACACAGAGGGACACAGAGGGGATAGAGCGTGACACAGCGGGACACAGCGGGACACAGCAGGGGACTCAGCGGGACACAGCGGGGGACACAGGGAGGACACAGCTGGACAATGAATGAGACAGAGCGAGGACACAGCCGGACACAGCGAAACACAGCGTGACACAGTGGGGACACAGCAGGGGACACAGCGGGACACAGCGGGGGACACAGAGGAACACAGCGGGGTACACAGCAGGGACAAAGCAGGACACAGCGGGGGACACAGCGAGGACAAAGCGGGACACAGCGGTGACACAGCGGGACACAGCTGGGGACACTGCGGGACACAGCGGGACACAGCGGGGACAAAGCGTGAGACACAGCGGTGGACAGAGGGGGAGACAAAAGCGGACACAGCGAGGACACAGCGGGACACAGCGGGGACACAGAGGTGTGTCAGGGGGGGCCACAGCGGGAGACAAAGCGGGACACCACGGAACACTGCGGGACACAGCGTGAAACAGCGGTGAACCTGCGGGGACACAGCGGGGGACACAGCGGGACACAGCGGGGACACAGCGGGGACACTGCGGGACACAGCAGGACACAGTGGGACACAGCAGGACACAGCGGGGGACACAGCGGGACACAGCGTTGGACACAGCGGGACACAGCGGGGACACAGAGGGGACTCAGCAGTGGACATAGCGGGGGACAAAGCGGGACACCACAGGACACATTGGGACACAGCGGGACACAGCAGGGACACTGCGGGGACACAGCGGGACAAAGCAGGGGACCCAGCGGGACACAGCGTGACACAGCAGGACCCAGCGGGTAAACAGGGGGGACACAGTTTGACACAGCGAGGACACAGCGGGACACAGCGGGACACTGCGGGCCACAGTGGTGGACACAGCAGGACACAGCGGGGGACACAGGGAGGACACAGCGGAACACAGCATGGGACAATGCGAGGACACAGCGGGAAACAACGAGACACAGCGGGACCCAGGGGGGACCCAGCAGTGGACACAGTGGGACACAGCGGGGGACAAAGCGGGACACCACGGAACACAGCAGGACACAGCGTGAAACAGCGGTGAACCTGCGGGGACACAGCGGTACACAGCGGGGGACACAGCGTGACCCAGCGGGACACAGCGGGGGCCACAGCCGGACACAGCAGGGACACAGCGGGGACCCAGCGGGACCCAGCAGGACACAGCGGGGGACACAGCGGGACCCAGCGGGACCCAGCGGGGACACAGCAAGGACACAGCGAGGGACACAGCGGGACACAGCGGGACACAGCGGGGGACACAGCAAGTGACACAGCGGGGGACACAGCGGGACACAGTGGGGAACACAGAGAGAGACACAGCAGGACCCAGCGAGACACAGCGTCGATACAGCAGGGACACAGCGGGGTACACAGCTGTTAACATAACGGGACACAGTGGGGGACACAGCGGGACACAGTGGGACACTGCTGGGGACACAGCGGGGGACACAGTGGGACACAGCGGGGGACAGAGCGGGACACGGCAGGGACACAGAGGGGACTCAGCAGGGGACATAGTGGGGGACAAATCGGGACACCACAGGACACAGTGGGACACAGCGGGACACAGTGGGGACACTGCGGGGACACAGCGGGACAAAGCGGGGGACCCAGCGGGACACAGCGGGACACAGCAGGACCCAGCGGGGAAACAGCGGGGACACAGTGGGACACAGCGAGGACACAGCGGGACACAGCGGGACACTGCGGGGCACAGCGGGGGACACAGCGGGATACAGCGGGGGACACAGGGAGGACACAGCGGAACACAGCATGGGACAATGCGAGGATACAGCGGAAAATAGCGAGACATAGCGGGACCCAGCGGGGAAACAGCAGTGGACACAGCGGGACACCACGGGGGACAAAGCAGGACACCAGGGAACATAGCAAGACACAGCGTGAAACAGCGGTGAACCTGCGGGGACACAGTGGTACACAGCGGGGGACACAGCGGGACCATGCGGGACACAGCGGGGGACACAGCCGGACACAGCGGGGACACAGCGGGACCCAGCAGGACACAGCGGGGGACACAGCGGGACACAGCGGGACACAGCGGGGGACACAGCAGGGACAAAGTGGGACAAAGTAGGACACAGCGTGGGACAAAGCGGGAGACACCGAAGGACACAGCGAGGACACAGCTGGACACAGCGGGGACACAGAGGGGACTCAGCCGGGGACATAGAGGGGCAAAAGCGGGACACCACGGGACACAGTAGGACACAGTGGGGACACTGCGGGACACAGCCGGGGGACACAGCTGTGGACAGCGGGGGACAGAGAAGGGACACAGCGGGACACAGAGGGGACACAGCTGGACACAGAAGGGTACACAGCGGGGCACAGCGGACACACAACGGGGACAGAGCTGGACACAGAAGGACACAGATGGGACAGAGCGTGACACAGCGGGACACAGCAGGACACAGCAGGGGATTCAGCGGGACACAGCAGGGGACACAGGGAGGACACAGCTGGACACTGAATGAGACAGAGCGAGGACACAGCCTGACACAGTGAAACACAGCGTGACACAGTGGGGACACAGCAGGGGACACAGCGGGACACAGCCGGGGACACAGAGGGACACAGCGGGGTACACAGCAAGGACAAAGCGGGACACAGCGGGGGACACAGCGAGGACACAGAGGGACACAGCGGTGACACAGCAGGACACAGCTGGGGACACTGCGGGACACAGCGGGACACAGCGGGGACTCAGCTAGGACATAGCGGGGGACACAGCGGGACACAGCTGGATACAGCCGGGGACACAGCGGGATCTTCTAGAGACACATCGTGGGACATATCGGTACACAGCTATGAACAAAGAGATGACTTATCGTGACTCATCGGGACACAGCGTCGATAGAGCGGAGACACAGTGGGGACACAGCGGGTGACACAACGGGGACTCAACGGGGGGACACTTGCTGGACTCTGCGGGACTCATGAGGGGACATCAGTATGGATATCAGCGTGGGACTCATCTGGGACACAGTGGGACACTTCTGTGGACACAGTCGAGTGACCCTGCTGGGGACACAGCGGGAACACATTGGGGGATTTTTAAAAGAGACCTTCAGGACTCCTCGAGACACG
>NW_012290614.1:0-1826 GCF_000151885.1 Dipodomys ordii | reverse complement strand
GTCGTGGGGCCTGAACTCTGGGCCTGGGCACTGTCCCTCAGCTCTTCAGCTCAAGGCTAGCGCTCTACCACTTGAGCCACAGCGCCACTTCCGGCTTTTTTCTTTTTGCTTATGTGGTGCTGAGGAATCGAACCCAGGGCCTCATGCATGCAAGGCAAGCGCTCTACCACTGAGCCACCTTCCCAGCCCCGAGAATATTTGTAACTGAGTAAGAGAAGGGACTGTCCAATTTGTCTTCTTCGTTTATTGTCTACTATAAGACCCAGTCATAGCCAGCACTAGTAGTTCAGACTTTTAATCTTTTCTGGCTACTCAGGAGGCTAAGATCTGCCTGAGATCCAGCCGAGGCAAGAAAATCTGTGAGACTCTGATCTCTAATTAACCTCCAACACACACACACACACACACACACACACACACACACACACACACACAGAGTGAAACTGTGGCTCAAATAGTAGGTAGAGTGCCAGCCTTGAATGACAGCGCCTCGGCCCTCAGTTCAAGCCCCAGTACTGGCATTAAAAATAATAATACTAAAGCAAAGGTAAGAGACTCCTGGCATAGCAGGGAGTAGCCAAAGATTGACTTTTGCTTCTCATCTCCTAAAAGATTCCAAGATCTCCAGTCCTTGAATGGGGATTGATAGGTAGCTGTTAGTCAACAGTGATGGGAAAATGCAAAGGGGATCTAAAATGAAGAAAGATCACAAAGTCTCTTACAAAACCAAACCCAAAGCACTGTATTTAAAATTTCCAACTCAGGGACAGCCAGCCCATCAGCTTACAGAGCCCCTGAAAGCCATAAGACATCACAAGATAGTCTCACCCACCAGAGGTTTAATAAAGGCTTCATTCTGCCCTAAGGTGGGTCAACAAATCCTAAAACAAGAGATCCTTAACCTTCTCAAGACATTAAGCCATGCCCTACAGGGCAAATGATTCCATAAACCTCCCACAACTTTGCCAGTCTGCCTGTTAACTGTTCAGGTGAAGGACCTCCAGGCTCCTAGCCCCTTCTTTATTTCTTTTATTTTTTACCTTTTATTTTTTGTCTGTTGTGGGGCTTGAACTCAGGGCCTGGGTTCTGTGCAAGGCTAGTTCTTGACCACTTTGAGCCACAGCACCACTTCCGATTTTCTAGCAGCTAATTGGCGACAAGAATCTCATGGACTTTCCTGCTCTGGCTGGTTTTGTACCCCAATGCTCAGTCTCAGTCTCCTGAATAGCTAAGATTTTTTTTGGGGGGGGGGGTCCGGTCGTGGGGCCTGAACTCTGGGCCTGGGCACTGTCCCTCAGCTCTTCAGCTCAAGGCTAGCGCTCTACCACTTTAGCCACAGTGCCACTTCCAGCTTTTTTCTTTTTGCTTATGTGGTGCTGAGGAATTGAACCCAGGGCCTCAGGCATGCAAAGCAAGCACTGTACCACTGAGCCACCTTCCCAGCACATGGCTGGCATGTTTGAAACAAAGTTTCTAATTTTTTTGAAACAAAGTTTTTAATTCCTCCCATGCTGACAATTCTTGTGCTACTCTCATTTCTCCTTGTTTCTTAATTCAACTCCTGTGACCTTTTGGTTCATGAGAAACAGCTGAAGAAATGTGAAGATGGCTTGAAGTCTGAGCTAACTTCCACTCCAGCTCAGAGGATCTAGTGAAGGACCTCCACCTGGGCCTCAGAATCAGGTATTAATTGACCTGTTTGGAATGGATAAACTTACTTTCTCAGGGAGAATCTGTCATTCCTTGACTTTCGCTAAAGAGATCTGATACTAGGGCAAATGTCAGAGAATGTTCTTTCCCACCATCATCCATAGCCTGTCATAAGG
>NW_012290613.1:0-2257 GCF_000151885.1 Dipodomys ordii | reverse complement strand
TTGTTCAACCCCAAACCTAGCCACCAGGACCCAACTAGGAGAGGTCAAAGGTTTCAAACTGATAAGCCTCACCAGCCCTAAATGACAGGAAGCATTTTGATATTACACATGTGCTTAGATTTAGCAAACTTCGTGAAACCTAGGAAGACACCATTGCCAATAATGAATCATTTTATTAGGCTCAGATCCCTTGTTGTCTGCCAGAAGGACCATTGAATTAATTGTATCAGTTTATTCCAACACTGGAACATAGTCTAAAAAGACAGGAAGAGTGCAGAGAACTTGGCCTGCCACAGACGGTGGCACAAATGAAAGCTTCCTGTCAAAACAAAGCATTAGGGGGAGAGATAGCTTTGGGTACAAAGAGGTCTTTTTCTCTTGGCCTTCAGAAACTCCCCACACTCATCCTCACTAATTTCCTCGGATGAATTGTTTGTTACACAGCTGTACAGGAGTCAAGCTTTTTGTCTGCCTGTTCCAACAATGAGGCAGAGTTCCTCCAGCAGCCTGTGGTGCAGAGAAAACTTCAGGCTACCCTGGGAATAGTGAGGGTCCCCGGAACATGCACTGTCTTGAAAACACTGTATGTGCTATGAAATCATTCTATTCAAAGCAAATTTTCTAGCTGGGTGCCTTTCACAATAGGGACTCCGGACCTTTACCGATAGAAATGCATGCATACATACATGGGGAGCGATGGTGTTACTTGTTTTTTGTTTGTTTGTTTGTTTGGCATGTTTGGGGGTTATATCATGAGCCCAGGCACTGTCCCTGAGCTTCTTTTGCTCAAGTGTATTACTCTTTCCTTGAACCACAGCCCCACTCATGTTAATTTTTTATTCCAGTGATCCCTCAGAAATAAGAGTGCTGTGGACTTTCCTTTCCCAGCTGAATTCAAACAGGCATTCTCTAACTCTCAGACTCCTGAAGAGCTAGGATTACAGGCAGCAGCTTCTGACACCTGCCTTTCTTTTCCTCTTGTTCTTTTTTAATTGGGAAAATACTGTACACAAGGGTTAAAATTACATGGGCAAGATAGTGAGAACATTTCTTATCAAGCATTGTAGCCTTCTCCTTTGTTTACCCTTCCCATCCCTTCCTATCTTCCCTCCCACCCACCGAATCCTACCCCCACCAAGTTGTAAAATTCATTTTCGACATGACAACTTGTACTTCTCATTGTTGCAACAGGTCCACCTGTATCTTTATTTAAACGACTTGTTTTTCCACTTCCCCTCCACAAATTATACTGACATCAAATATAGTGAAAGCAGGGGTTATACTATGTGGGAGGGATATACAAGGCAATAAAGAAATAATCTTATAATTGTGTTAGAAACAAATGCATGAAAGAAAAAAAAAACATTTAAAATACATATCTTAGGGTTCACTTTCCTAACATCACCTTATCTGACCTTTTCTGCTTGACTCATACATACACTAGATATTGCAAATAAGGGAAATCATTGGACCTATGTTTCTTTGGGGTTGGCTTACTTCACTTAATATAATTTTTTGCAAGTCTTTCCATTTCCTAACAAATGGGGCACTGTCATTCTTTCTAATGGAGGCAGGGAAATCCATTGTATATATATATATACCACATTTTCTTGATACATTCATCTACTCAGGGGCATCTGGTTTGGTTCCAGATCTTAGCTGTGGTAAATAATGCGGCAATAAACATAGTTGTGCTCGTAGAATTAGTGTGGTCTTGTTTGTAAACATTTGGGTAAATGCCCAAAAGTGGGACAGATGGGTCATAGGGGAGCTCTATGTGGAGGCTTTTGAGGAACCTCCATACTACTTTCCAAAGTGGTGGAACAAGTTTACATTCCCACCAACAATGAAGTAAGGTTCCCTTCGTTCCACATCCCCTCCAGCATCTGTTGTTATCAGAGTTCTTGATTTTTGCCATTCTAACTGGGGTGAGGTGGTATCTCAATTTTGTTTTGATTTGCATTATTTTATGGCTAGGGAGGTTGAGCATTTCTTCATGTGTCTATTGGCACTCCTTCTTTCTTCTTCAGAGAAGTTTCTCTTTAAGGCATTAGCCCACTTATTTATTGGGCAGTTGTTTCTTTGAGGATTTGTTGTTGGGGGATTCAATTTTTGAGTTCCAATTATATTTTAGATAAGAGACCTTTGTCCGTTGTATGGCTAATGAAGATCTTCTCCCAATCCGTGGGCTTTCTATTGATCTTGCTAGCTACATCCTTTGCCATACAGAAGCTCTGCAAATTCATGTAATCCCATT
>NW_012290612.1:0-1312 GCF_000151885.1 Dipodomys ordii | reverse complement strand
TATCCCTTGCTGGAGTTTAAGACTGCAGAGTGACTGCAGAGAGACTAGCTTAGAAAAGAAACATACATTTTGTAAAGAGTAATGTAAACTATAAATGAATCAAGGCCTAAAAAGGGCTGTGTAGTTTTGTTGTTTAAAGGAATCATAAATGACCATACTTGGAGAGAGCAAAAATGACAAGTTTTACTAAATGCATAGAAAAACAAATCTCACGTACTCTCATGTATTCATTGACTCTCATTTACTCATTCACCAATCTCAACAGAACCTGTGTTCATGCTCATACTAAGGATGTATTTGCTTATGGTCAATTACTATTGGCAGTTTTGCAGAAATCTTGGACCAACATTGTGGCATGGCCCTAAATGCCAACATTTTGAGGAATAGCAGCAAACCTACAGAGACCCTGGTTGATGTTGCTACTGCTGCTGCTGCTGTTTGTTTGTTTTTGGTTCCCTTCCCTTTTCTGAATCAGCAGGGTTGGCTGGAAGGTAGAGAACTCATGTGTTACTCCCTCCACTAGTAGCTCTGAATGTCACATTTAGTATCAATTTTTAACATGATTCTAGTTAAATGTAGAAGAGAGAGAAAAAGAAAATACACTGATTAAGAATTTTGATATCTTCTTCTTTACTAGCCATACAACGGACAAGGGTCTCATATCTAAAATATACTTGGAACTCAAAAAATTAAACCCCCCAACAACAAATCCCCAAAGAAACAACTGCCCAATAAATAAGTGGGCGAAAGACTTAAAGAGAAACTTCTCTGAAGAAGAAAGAAGGATGGCCAATAGACACATGAAGAAATGTTCAACATCCCTAGCCATAAAAGAAATGCAAATCAAAACAACATTGAGATATCACCTCACCCCAGAAAGAACGGCAAAAATCAAGAACTCTAACAACAACAGATGCTGGAGGGGATGTGGACAGAAAGGAACCTTACTTCATTGTTGGTGGGAATGTAAACTTGTCCAACCACTTTGGAAAGCAGTATGGAGGTTCCTCAAAAGACTTCACATAGAACTCCCCTATGACCCAGCAATCCCACTTTTGGGCATTTACCCAAATGCTTACAAACAATACCACACTAAAGCTACCACCACAACTATGTTTATTGCAGCATTATTTACCATAGCTAAGACATGGAACCAACCCAGATGCCCCTCAGTAGATGAATGGATCAAGAAAATGTGGTATATATACACAATGGAATTCTATGCCTCCATCAGAAAGAATGACATTGCCCCATTCGTTAGGAAATGGAAAAACTTGGAAAAAATTATATTTAAGTGAAGTAAGCCAGGCCC
>NW_012290611.1:0-2825 GCF_000151885.1 Dipodomys ordii | reverse complement strand
CTGTCCCACACTGTGTCCCGCAGTGTCCCGCGCTGTGTCCCGCTGTGTCCCCCGCTGTGTCCCGCTGTGTCCCACTGTGTCCCCGCTGTGTGCCCGCTGTGTCCCGCTGTGTCCTCACTGTGTGCCTGCTGTGTCCCGCTGTGTCTCCACTTTGTCCCGCTGTGTCCCACTGTGTCCCCGCTGTGTCCCGCTGTGTCCCGCTGTGTCCCCGCTGTGTGCCCGCTGTGTCCCGCTGTGTACCCTGCTGTGTCCAGCTGTGTCACCGCTGTGTCTCGCTGTGGCCACTCTCTGTCTCCGCTGTCCCACGCTGTGTCCCCCGCTGTGTCCCGCTGTGTCCGGCTGTGTCCCCTGCTTTTTCCTGCTGTGTCCCGCAGTGTCCCCGCTGTGTCCCGCTGTGTAACACTGTGTCCTGTGGTGTCCCACTTTGTCCCACGCTGTGTCCCCCGCTGAGTCCCCTCTGTGTCGCCTCTGTGTCCCCCTTTGTCCTCGCTGTGTGCTCCGCTGTCTCCCGCTTTGTCTCCCTCTGTATTCCGCTGTGTCCCGCTGTGTCCCCGCTGTGTCCCCAGCTGTGTCCCGCTGTGTCCCGCTGTGTACCCCGCTGTGTCCTGCTATGTTCCCGCAGTGATCCCGATGTGTCCCGCTGTGTCCCGCTGTGTCCTCGCTGTGTCCCCAGCTGTGTACCCCACTCTGTCCCGCTGTGTCCCCCGATGTGTCTCTGCTGTGTCCTCGCTGTGTCCCGCTTTGTCCTGCTGTGTACTGCTGTGTCCCCCGCTGTGTCCCGCTGTGTCCTGCTGTGTCACGCTGTTTCCCCACTGCGTCCCCGCTGTATCCCTCTGGGTACCCCGCTGTGTCCAGCTTTGTCCCTGCTGTGTCTCGCTGTGTCCCACGCTCTGTCCCCCTCTGTTTCCCGCTGTGTCCCCAGCTGTGTCCCACTGTGTCCCCGCAGGGTCACTGCTGTTTCCCGCTGTGTCCCGCTGTGTTCCGTGGTGTCCCTCTTTGTCTCCCGCTGTGTCCCCCGCTGAGTCCCCGCTGTGTCCCGCTGTGTCCTTGCTGTGTCCCCCCCTGTCTCCCGCTCTGTCCCCCGCTGTGTCTCACGCTTTGTCCCCGCTGTGTCCCACTGTGTCCCGCTGTGCCCCCACTGTATTTCGTTGTGTCCCCAGCTGTGTACCACGCTGTGTAATGCTGTGTGCCCGAGTATCTACGCTGTGTCCCGCTGTGTCCCGCTGGGTCCTCGCTGTGTCCCCCGCTGTGTCCCGCTGTGTCCCCCGCTGTCTCCCTCTGTGTCCCCCGCTGAGTCCCCGCTGTGTCACCACTGTGTCCCGCTGTTTCCTCGCTGTGTCCCCTGCTGTCTCCCTCTCTGTCCCCTGCTGTGTCTCACGCTTTGTCCCCGCTGTGTCCCACTGTGTCCCGCTGTGTCCCGCTGTGCCCCCACTGTGTCCCGTTGTGTAAACAGATGTGTACTACGCTGTGTAACGCTGTGTCCCCGCTGTATCGACACTGTGTCCCGCTGTGTCCCTCAGTGTCCTCGCTGTGTTCCCCGCTGCCTCCCGCTCTGTCCCTCGCTGTGTCTCACGCTTTGTCCCCGCTGTGTCCCACTGTGTCCCGCTGTGTCCGGCTGTGCCCCCACTGTGTCCCGTTGTGTCCACAGCTGAGTACCACGCTGTGTAACGCTGTGTGCCCGCTGTATCGACGCTGTGTCCCGCTGGGTCCCGCTGTGTCCTCGCTGTGTTCCCCGCTGTGTCCCGCTGTGTCCCCCGCTGTCTCCTCGCTGTGTCCCAACGCTGTGTCCCGCTGTGTTCCGCTGTGTCCCCCGCTGTGTCCTTGCTGTGTCCCCGCTGGGTCCCGCTGGGTCCCGCAGTGTCCCCCGCTGAGTCCCGTTGTGTCACCGCTGTGTCCCGCTGTGTCCCCGCTCTATCGATGCTGTGTCCCGCTGGGTCGCGCTGTGTCCTCTCTTTTTTCTACGCTGTGTCCCGCTGTGTCCCCCGCAGTGCCTCTCGCTGTGTCCAGCTGTGTCCCCGGCTGTGTCCGGCTGTGTCCCGCTGTGTCCCCCGCTGTGTCCTTGCTGTGTCCCCGCTGTGTCCCGCTGTGTCCCGCAGTGTCCCCAGCTGTGTCCCGCTGTGTCACCGCTGTGTCCCGCTGTGTCCTCGCTTTGTCCCCCGCTGTGTCCCGCTTTGTCCCTGCTGTGTACTCCGCTGTGTCCCTCTGTGTCCATCGCTGTGTCCCGCTGTGTCCCCTGCTGTGTCCCCACTGTGTCACGCTGTGTTTCGCTGTGTCCGGCTGTGTCCTGCTTTGTCTCATTCAGTGTCCAGCTGTATCCTCCCTGTGTCCCCCGCTGTGTCCCGCTAAGTCCCCTGCTGTGTCCCGCTGTGTCCCTTCTCTGTCCCCGGCTGTCCACCGCTGTGTCCCCCGGCTGTGTCCCGCAGTGTCTCCGCTGTGTCCCGCTGTGTCCTACTGTGTCCCGTGGTGTCCCGCTTTTTCCCCTCTATGTCCCCTGCTGAGTCCCCTCTGTGTCCCCGCTGTGTCCAGCTGTGTCCTCGCTGTGTCCTCCGCTGTCTCCCGCTTTGTCCCACGCTGTGTCCTACTGTGTCCCTGCTGTGTCCGGTTGTGTCCCCCGCTGTGTCCCGCTGTGTCCCGCTGTGTCCCCCCCTGTGTCCTGCTGGGTCCCGCTGTGTCCCCTCTGTGTCCCTGCTGTGTCCGGCTGTGTCCCCCGCTGTGTCCCGCTGGGTCCCGCTGTGTCCCCCGCTGTGTCCCGCTGTGTCCCCGCAGGATCACCGCTGTTTCACGCTGTGTCCTGCTGTGTTCCGTGGTGTCCCGCTTTGTCCCCT
>NW_012290610.1:0-8643 GCF_000151885.1 Dipodomys ordii | reverse complement strand
ATCACCGCTTTGTCCTCGCTGTGTCCCCCGCTGTGTCCCGCTTTGTCCCTGCTGTGTACCCCGCTGTGTCCCTCTGTGTCCCCCGCTGTGTCTCGCTGTGTCCCCTGCTGTGTCCCCACTGTGTCACGCTGTGTTTCGCTGTGTCCGGCTGTGTCCTTGCTGTGTCCCGCTGTGTCCCGCAATGTCCCCAGCTGTGTCCCGCTGTGTCACCGCTGTGTCCCGCTTTGACCTCACTGTGTCCCCTGCTGTATCCAGCTTTGTGCCTGCTGTGTACCCCGCTGTGTCCCTCTGTGTCCCCCGCTGTGTCCCGCTGTGTCCCCTGCTGTGTCCCCAATGTGTCACGCTGTGTTTCGCTGTGTCCAGCTGTGTCCTCGCTCTGTCTCCCTCAATGTCCAGCTGTGTCTTCCCTGTGTCCCCCGCTGTGTCCCGCTGAATCCCATGCTGTGTCCCGCTGTGTCCCGCTGTGTCACGCTCTGTCCCATCTGTGTCCCTCTGAGTCCAACTCTGTCCCTGTTGTGAGTCCGCTGTGCCCCGCTGTGTACCCTTCTGTGTCCAGCTGTGTCCCCTCTGTGTCCCGCTGTGTCCCTTCTCTTTCCCCCGCTGTCCACCGCTGTGTACCCCGGCTGTGTCCCGCAGTGTCCCCGCTGTGTCCCGCTGTGTCCTACTGTGTCCCGTGGTGTCCCGCTTTTTCCCCTCTATGTCCCCTGCTAAGTCCCCTCTGTGTCCCCGCTGTGTCCAGCTGTGTCCTCGCTGTGTCCTCCGCTGTCTCCCGCTTTGTCCCACGCTGTATCCTACTGTGTCCCACTGTGTCCCTGCTGTGTCCCCCGCTGTGACCCGCTGTGTCCCCCGCTGTGTCTTGCTGGGTCCCGCTGTGTCCCCGCTGTGTCCCTGCTGTGTCCGGCTGTGTCCCCTGCTGTGTCCCACTGGGTCCCGCTGTGTCCCCCGCTGTGTCCCGCTGTGTCCCCGCAGGTTCACCGCTGTTTCACGCTGTGTCCTGCTGTGTTTCTTGGTGTCCCGCTTTGTTCCCCGCTGTGTCCCGCTGTGTCCACTGCTGGGTCCCCGCTGGGTCCCGCTGTGTCTCGCTGCTTCCCGCTGTGACCTCGCTTTGTCCCATGCTGTGTTCCACTGTGTCCTCCCTGTGTCCCCCGCTGTATCCCGCTGTGTCCCCCGCTGTGCCCTGCAGTGTCCCGCTGTGTCCCGCTTTGTCCTTGCTGTGTCCCACTGTGTTCCCCCTGTTTCCCCGCTGGGTCCTGCTGTGTCCCACTGTGTCCCGCTGGGTCCCGGGCTTTGTCCCGTTGTGTCCCCGCAGTGTCCCCGCTGTGACCTGCTGTGTCCCACTGTGTCCTGTGGTGTCCCGATTTGTCCCCCGCTATGTCCCCTGCTTAGTCCCCTCTGTGTCCCCGCTGTGTCCCGCTGTGTCCCCCGCTGTGTCCCGCTGTGTCCCACGCTGTGTCCTGCTGTGTCCCGCTGTGTCCTGCTGGGTCCCGCAGTGTCCCCGCTGTGTCCCCGCTGTGTCCCGCTGTATTCCCCGCTGTGTCCCGCCGTGTCCCCGCAGGTTCACCGCTGTTTCACGCTGTGTCCCACTGTGTTCCGTGGTGTCCCGCTTTGTCCCCCGCTGTGGCCCCCCTGAGCCACCTCTGTGTCCGCGCTGTGTCCCGCTGTGTCCTCGCTGTGTCCGCCTCTGTCTCCTGCTCTGTCCACTGCTGTGTCTCACGCTTTGTCCCCGCTGGGTCCCGCTGTGTCCCGCTCTGTCCCACACTGTGTCCCCCACTGAGTCCTATGTGTGTCGTCACTGTGTCCCGCTGTGTCCTCGCTGTGTCCCCTGCCATCTCCTGCTTTGTCCCACGATGTGTCCCGCTGTGTCCCGCTGTGTCCTCGCTGTGTCCCCGGCTGTGTCCTGCTGTGTTCCCGCTGTGTCCCAAGCTGTGTCCCGCTGTGTCCCGCTGTGTGCCCCGCTGTGTCCTGCTGTGTTCTGCTGTGTCCTCGCTGTGTCCCCCGCTGAGTCCCGTTGTGTACCCAGCTGTATACCCCGTTGTGTCCCACTGTGTCCCCGCTGTATCGACGCTGTGTCCCGCTTGGTCCCGCTGTGTCCTCGCTGTGTTCTCCATTGTGTCCCGCTGTTTACCCCTCTGTGTCCCCCGCTGTGTCCCGCTGTGTCCCGCTGTGTACTGCTGTGTCCCCCGCTGAGTCCCGCTGTGTCCCCGCTGTGTCCCAATGCGTCCTCGCTGTGTCCCGCGCTGGGTCCCGCTGTGTCCCGCTGTGTCCGGCTGTGTCCCCCGCTGTGTCCCCCGCAGTGTCAGCGCTGTGTCCCGCTGTGTCCTCGCTGTGTCCCCTGCTGTCTCCTGCTCTGTACCCCGCTGTGTCTCAAGCTTTGTCCCCGCTGTGTCCCACTGTGTCCCGCTGTGTCCCGCTGTGCCCCCACTGTGTCCCGTTGTGTTCACAGCTGTGTACCATGCTGTGTAACGTTGTGTCCCCGCTGTATCGACGCTGTGTACCGCTGGGTCCCGCTGTGTCCTCGCTGTGTTCCCCGCTGTGTCCCGCTGTGTCCCCCACTGTGTCCCCCGCTGTGTCCCTATGTGTCCCACGCTGTGTCCCCCTGTGTCCCCGCAGTTTCCCCGCTGTGTCCCGCTGTTTCCCACTGTGTTCTGTGGTGTCCCGCTTTGTCCCCCGCTGTGTCCACCGGGGGGTCGCCGCTGTGTCCCCGCTTTGTCCCGCTGAGTCCTCCATGTGTCCCCCGCTGTGTCCCGCTGTGTCCCCCGCTGTGTCCCACTGTGTCCACTGCTGGGACCCGGCTGTGTCCCGCTGTGTCCCGCTGTGTCCTCACTGTGTCCCACTCTGTGTTCCGTTGTGTCCTCGCTGTGTCCCCCGCTGTGTCCCGCTGTGTCCCCCGCTGTGCCCTGCAGTGTCCTGCTCTGTCCCGCTGTGTCCTCGCTGTGTCCCGCTGTGTCCCGCTGTGTCCCCCACTGTTTCCCCTGCTGTGTCCGGCTGTGTCCCCCACTGTGTCCCAATCTGTCCCCCTCTGTGTCCCGCTGTGTCCCCCGCTGTGTCCCACAGTGTCCCCGCAGTGTCACTGCTGTTTTCTGCTGTGTCCTGCTGTGTTCCGTGGTGTCCCTCTTTGTCTCCCGCTGTGTCCCCCGCTGTGTCCCGCTGTGTCCGACTGTGTCCCGCTCTGTCCCCGCTGTGTCCCGCTGTGTCCCACTGCGTCCCGCTGTGTCCCACTGTGCCCCCACTGTATCCCGTTGTGTCCACAGCTTTGTACCATGCTGTGTAACGCTGTGTCTCCGCTGTATCGACGCTGTGTCCCGCTGGGTCCCGATGTGTCCTCGCTGTGTTCCCCGCTGTGTCCAGCTGTTTCCCCCACTTTGTCCCCCACTGTGTCCTCGCTGTGTCCCCCGCTGTGTCCCTCTGTGTCCCGCTGTGTCCTCGCTGTGTCCCCCTCTGTGTCCCGCTGTGTCCCCCGCCGTGTCCCGCTGTGTCCTGCTGTGTCCTGCTGCGTCCCCGCTGTGTCCCGGTGTGTCCCGCTTTGTCCCCCACTGTGTCCCGCAGTGACCCCGCTGTGTCCCGCTGTGTCCCACTGTGTCCCGAGGTGTCCCGCTTTGTCCCCCGCTGTGTCCCCGGCTGAGTCTCGCTGTGTCCCCACTGTGTCCTCTCTGTGTCCCCCGCTGTGTCCTGCTCTGTTCCCGACTGTGTCTCCTGTTTTTTCCCCGCTGTGCCCCGCTGTGTCCCGCTGTGTCCCGCTGTGTCCCCAACTGTGTCCTGTTGTGTCAACAGCTGTGTACCCCGCTGTGTCCCTGCTGTATCGACGCTGTGTCTCGCTGGGTCCTGCTGTGTCTCTCTCTGTGTTCCCCACTGTGTCCCGCTGTGTCCCCCGCTGTGTCACTCGCTGTGTCCCCAGCTGTGTCCCGCTGTGTCCCCCGCTGGGTCCTTGCTGTGTCCCCGCTGTGTCCCGCTGGGTCCCGCATTTTCCCCCGCTGAGTCCCGTTGTGTCACCGCTGTGTCCCGCTGTGTCCCCGCTCTATCGACGCTGTGTCCCGCTGCGTCCCGCTGGGTCCTCTCTTTGTTCCCCGCTGTGTATCGCTGTGTCCCCCGCTGTGTCTCTCGCTGTGTCCCGCTGTGTCCCCCGCTGTGTCCTTGCTGTGTCCCCGCTGTGTCCCGCTGTGTCCCGCAGTGTCCCCAGCTGTGTCCCGCTGTGTCACCGCTGTGTCCCGCTGTGTCCTCGCTGTGTCCCCCGCTGTGTCCCGCATTGTCCTTGCTGTGTACCCCGCTGTGTCCCTCTGTGTCACCGGCTGTGTCCCGCTGTGTCCCCTGCTGTGTCCCCAATGTGTCACGCTGTGTTTCGCTGTGTCCGGCTGTGTCCTCGCTCTGTCTCACTCAGTGTCCAGCTGTGTCCTCCCTGTGTCCCCCGCTGTGTCCCGCTGAGTCCCCTGCTGTGTCCCGCTGTGTCCCGCTGTGTCACGCTCTGTCCCATCAGTGTCCCTATGTGTCCAGCTCTGTCCCCGTTGTGTGTCCGCTGTGCCCCGCTGTGTACCCTTCTGTGTCCAGCTGTGTCCCCTCTGTGTCCTCCTGTGTCCATTCTCTGTCCCCCGCTGTCCACCGCTGTGTCCCCCGGCTGTGTCCCGCAGTGTCCCCGCTGTGTCCCGCTGTGTCCTACTGTGTCCCGTGGTGTCCCGCTTTTTCCCCTCTATGTCCCCTGCTGAGTCCCCTCTGTGTCCCCGCTGTGTCCAGCTGTGTCCTCGCTGTGTCCTCCGCTGTCTATCGCTTTGTCCCACGCTGTGTCCTACTGTGTCCCACTGTGTCCCTGCTGTGTCCCCCGCTGTGTCCCGCTGTGTCCCGCTGTGTCCCCCGCTGTGTCCTGCTGGGTCCCGCTGTGTCCCCGCTGTGTCCCTGCTGTGTCCGGCTGTGTCCCCCGCTGTGTCCCGCTGTGTCCCGCTGGGTCCCGCTGTGTCCCCCGCTGTGTCCCGCTGAGTCCCCGCAGGTTCACCGCTGTTTCACGCTGTGTCATGCTGTGTTCCGTGGTGTCCCGCTTTGTCCCCCGCTGTGTCCCGCTGTGTCCACTGCTGGGTCCCCGCTGGGTCCCGCTGTGTCTCGCTGTTTCCCGCTGTGTCCTCGCATTGTCCCATGCTGTGTTCCGCTGTGTCCTCCCTGTGTCCCCCGCTGTGTCCTGCTGTGTCCCCCGCTGTGCCCCGCAGTGTCCCGCTGTGTCCCGCTGTGTCCTCGCTGTGTCAAACTGTGTCCCCCCTGTTTCCCCGCTGGGTCCTGCTGTGTCCCGCTGTGTCCCGCTGGGTCCCCCGCTTTGTCCTGCTGGGTCCCCGCAGTGTCCCCGCTGTGTCCCGCTGTGTCCCACTGTGTCCTGTGGTGTCCCGCTTTGTCCCCCGCTATGTCCACTGCTGAGTACCCTCTGTGTTCCCGCTGTGTCCCGCTGTGTCCCCCGCTGTGTCCCCGCAGGTTCACCGCTGTTTCACGCTGTGTCCCGCAGTGTTCCGTGATGTCCCGCTTTGTCCCCCGCTGTGGCCCCCCCTGAGCCACCTCTGTGTCCCCGCTGTGTCCCGCTGTGTCCTCGCTGTGTCCGCCTCTGTCTCCCGTCTGTCACCGCGTTGTCCCGCTGTGTCCCCGCTCTATAGACACTGTGTCCCGCTGTGTCCCCCGCTGTGTCCTTCTGGGTCCTGCTGTGTCCCCCGCTGTGTCCCGCTGTGTCCCCGCAGGTTCACCGCTGTTTCACGCTGTGTCCTGCGGTGTTCCGTGGTATCCCGCTTTGTCCCCCGCTGTGTCCCGCTGTGTCCACTGCTGGGTCCCCGCTGTGTCCCGCTGTGTCTCGCTGTGTCCCGCTGTGTCCTCGCTTTGTCCCATGCTGTATTAAGCTGTGTCCTCCCTGTGTCCCCCGCTGTGTCCCGCTGTCTCCCACGCTGTGCCCCGCAGTGTCCTGCTGTGTCCCGCTGTGTCCCACTGGGTCCCCCGCTGTGTCCCGCTGTGTCCCCCTCTGTGCCCCGCAGTGTCCCGATGTGTCCCGCTCTGTCCCCCATTCTGTCCCCCGCTGAGTCCTCTATGTGTCGCCGCTGTGTCCTGCTGTGTCCTCGCTGTGTCCCCTGCTGTCTCCCGCTGTGTCCCTCGCTGTGTCCCCCGCAGTGTCAGCGCTGTGTCCCGCTGTGTCCTCACTGTGTCCCCCGCTGTCTCCTGCTCTGTACCCCGCTGTGTCTCAAGCTTTGTCCCCGCTGTGTCCCACTGTGTCCCGCTGTGTCCCGCTGTGCCCCCACTGTGTCCCGTTGTGTTCACAGCTGTGTACCACGCTGTGTAACGCTGTGTCCCCGCTGTATCGACGCTGTGTACCGCTGGGTCCCGCTGTGTCCTCGCTGTGTTCCCCGCTGGGTCCCGCTGTGTCCCCCCTGTGTGCCCCGCTGTGTCCCACTGTGTCCCGCTGTGCCCCGCTGTGTCCCCCGCTGTGTCCCTATGTGTCCCACGCTCTGTCCACCTGTGTCCCCGCAGTTTCCCCGCTGTGTCCCGCTGTTTCCCACTGTGTTCTGTGATGTCCCGCTTTGTCCCCCGCTGTGTCCCCCGGTGAGTCGCCGCTGTGTCCCCGCTTTGTCCCACTGAGTCTTCCATGTGTCCCCCGCTGTGTCCCGCTGTGTCCGGCTGTGTCCCCCGCTGTGTCCCCTGCTTGGTCCCCGCAGTGTCAGCGCTGTGTCCCGCTGTGTCCTCGCTGTGTCCCCCGCTGTGTCCCGCTGTGTCCCCCGCTGTGTCCCACTGTGTCCCGCTGTGCCCCGCTGTGTCCCCCGCTGTGTCCCTATGTGTTCCACGCTCTGTCCCCCTGTGTCCCCGCAGTTTCCCCGCTGTGTCCCGCTGTTTCCCACTGTGTTCTGTGGTGTCCCGCTTTGTCCCCGGCTCTGTCCCCCGGTGAGTCGCCGCTGTGTCCCCGCTTTGTCCCGCTGAGTCCTCCATGTGTCCCCCGCTGTGTCCCGCTGTGTCCGGCTGTGTCCCCCGCTGTGTCCCCTGCTTGGTCCCCGCAGTGTCAGCGCTGTGTCCCGCTGTGTCCTCGCTGTGTCCCCCGCTGTGTCCCGCTGTGTCCCCCGCTGTGTCCCACTGTGTCCCCCGCTGTGCCCTGCAGTGTCCCGCTCTTTCCTGCTGTGTCCTCGCTGTGTCCCCGCTGTGTCCCCCGCTGTCTCCAGCTCTGTCCCCTGCTGTGTCTCACGCTTTGTCCCCGCTGTGTCCCACTGCGTCCCGCTGTGTCCCGCTGTGCCCCCACTGTGTCCCGTTGTGTCCACAGCTTTGTACCATGCTGTGTAACGCTGTGTCTCCGCTGTATCTACGCTGTGTCTCACTGGGTGCCGCTGTGTCCTCGCTGTGTTCCCCGCTGTGTCCAGCTGTTTCCCCCACTTTGTCCCCCACTGTGTCCTCGCTGTGTTCCCCGCTGTGTCCCGCTGTGTCCTCGCTATGTCCCGTCTGTGTCCCGCTGTGTCCCCCGCCGTGTCCCGCTGTGTCCCACTGTGTCCCGTTGCGTCCCCGCTGTGTCCCGCTGTGTCCTGCTTTGTCCCCCACTGTGTCCCGCAGTGACCCCGCTGTGTCCCGCTGTGTCCCACTGTGTCCCGTGGTGTCCCGCTTTGTCCCCCGCTGTGTCTCCGGCTGAGTCTCACTGTGTCCCCACTGTGTCCTCTCTGTGTCCCCCGCTGTGTCCTGCTCTGTTCCCCACTGTGTCTCCCGTTTTGTCCCTGCTGTGCCCAGCTGTGTCCCGCTGTGTCCCGCTGTGTCCCCCAATGTGTCCCGTTGTGTCAACAGCTGTGTACCCCACTGTGTCCCGCTGTGTCTCCCGCTGTGTCCCTTGCTGTGTCCCCCGCTGTGTCCCGCTGTGTCCCGCTGTGTCCTCCGCTGTGTCCTTGCTGTGTCCCCGCTGGCTCCCGCTCGGTCCCACAGTGTCCCCCGCTGAGTCCGTTTGTTTCACCGCTGTGTCCCATTGTGTCCCCACTCTATCGACGCTGTGTCCCGCTGGGTCCCGCTGTGTCCTCTCTTTTTTCCCCGCTGTATCCCGCTGTGTCCCCCGCTGTGTCTCTCGCTGTGTCACACTGTGTCCCCGACTGTGTCCGGCTGTGTCCCGCTGTGTCCCCCGCTGTGTCCTTGCTGTGTCCCCGCTGTGTCCCGCTGTGTCCCGCAGTGTCCCCAGCTGTGTCCCACTGTGTCACCGCTGTGTCCCGCTTTGTCCTCGCTGTGTCGCCCGCTGTGTCCCGCTTTGTGCCTGCTGTTTACCCCGCTGTGTCCCTCTGTGTCCCCCGCTGTGTCCCGCTGTGTCCCCTGCTGTGTCCCCACTGTGTCACGCTGTGTTTCGCTGTGTCCGGCTGTGTCCTCGCTCTGTCTCCTTCAGTGTCCAGCTGTGTCTTCCCTGTGTCCCCCGCTGTGTCTCGCTGAGTCCCCTGCTGTGTCCCGCTGTGTCCCGCTGTGTCACGCTCTGTCCCCTCTGTGTCCCTCTGTGTCCAGCTCTGTCCCTGTTGTGTGTCCGCTGTGCCCCGCTGTGTCCCCTTCTGTGTCCAGCTCTGTCCCCTCTGTGTCCCGCTGTGTCCCTTCTCTTTCCCCCGCTGTCCACCGCTGTGTCCCCGGCTGTGTCCCGCATTGTCCCCGCAATGTCCCGCTGTGTCCTGTTGTGTCCCGTGGTGTCCCGCT
>NW_012290609.1:0-9344 GCF_000151885.1 Dipodomys ordii | reverse complement strand
TAAGCAAATGAAGCAGACGCAGAAGCAGTGGGAGAAGCAGAAGAAAGAGAAGGAGAAGGAGCAGCAGAAAGAGAAGCAGAAGCAGAAAGAGAAGCAGAAAAAAAGGAGAACAAGAAGGAGAAGCAGGAGAATCAGAAGAAGCAGAAGTAGAAGCAGAAAGAGGAGAAGAAGGAGAAGCAGAAGTAGAATCTGAAGAAGCAGAAGAAGAACAAGCAGAAGAAACAGAAGCAAAAGAAACAGAAGAAGGAGAAGAGCAGAAGCAGAAGCAGAAGGAGAAGCAGAAGCAGAAGGAGAAGCAGAAAGAGAAGCATGAGAAGTAGAAGAAGCAGGAGAAGCAGAAACAGGAGAAGCCGAAGAAGCAGAAGCAGAATCTGAAGCAGAAGGAGAAACAGAAGAAGCACAATCTGAAGCAGAAGCAGAAGAAACAGAAATAGTAGAATAAGCAGAAGCAGAAGCAGCAGGAGAAGCAGAAGAAGAAGACGGAGAAGGCGAGAGAGAAGGATTAGGAGTAGGAGAAGCAAAAGGATAAACAGAAGCAGAAAGAGAAGCAGAAGGAGAAGCAGCACGAGAAGTAGGAGAAGCAGGAGAAGCAGAAGCAGGAGAAGCAGAAGAAACAGAAGACGCAGAAGCAGAATGAGAAGCAGAAGGAGAAATTGAAGCAGAAGCAGAAGGAGAAGCAGAAGCAGAAGGAGAAGCAGAAGAAGGAGAAGGAGAAGCAGAAATAGAAGCAGAAAGAGAAGCAGAACGAAAAACAGGAGAAGCAGAAGCAGGAGAAGCAGAAGCAGAAGAAACAGAAGAAGGAGAAGAAGCAGAAGCAGAAGGAGAAGCAGAAACAGAAGGAAAAGCAGAAAGAGAAGCAGGAGAAGCAGAAGAAGCAGCAGCAGGAGAAGCAGAAGCAGAAAAAGCCGAAGAAGCAGACGCAGAACCTGATGCAGAAGGAGAAGCAGGAGAAGCAGAAGAAGCAGAACCTGGAGAAGCAGAAGGAGAAGCAGAAGCAGAAAGAGAATCAAAAGCAGAAGGAGAAGCAGAAGAAACAGAAGAAGCAGAGGCAGTAGCAGAAGAAGCAGAAGATGCAGAAGCAGAAGGAGAAGCAGAAGGAAAAGCAGAAGAACGAGAAGGAGAAGGAGAAACAGAAGGAGAAGCAGAAAGAGAAGCAGAAGAAAGAGCAACAGAAGGAAAAGCAGCAGGAGATGCAGAAAGAGCAGCAGAAGGAGAAGCAGGAGATGCAGAAACAGGAGAAGCAGAAGCAGAAGAAACAGGAGAAGGACAATAAGCAGAAGCAGAAGCAGAACCTGAAGCGAAGGAGAAGCAGAAGAAGCAGTATCTGGAGAATCAGAATGAGAAGCAGAAGCGGAAAGAGAATCAAAAGCAGAAGGAGAAGCAGAAGAAACAGAAGAACAGAAGAAGTAGCAGTTGCAGCACTAGGAGAAGCAGAAGGAAAAGCAGAAGAACGAGAAGGAGAAGGAAAAACAGAAGGAGAAGCAGAAAGAGAATCAGAAGGAGAAGCAGAAGAAGCAGAAGGAGAAGCAGAAGCAGAAGAAGAAACATAAGGACAAGCAAAAGCAGAAGGAGATGCAGAAGGAGAAGCAGGAGAAGCAGAAGAAGCAGAAGCAGAAGAAGAAGGAGAAGCAGGAGAAGGAGAAAGAAGAGCAGCAGAAGCAATAGGAAAAGCAGAAAGAGAAGCAGAAGCAGAATGAGAAGCAGAAAGAGAAGCAGTAGAAGCAGAAGAAGCAGGAAAAGCAGAAGCAGAAGAAAGAGAAGAAGAAGAAGAAGAAGAAGAAGAAGAAGAAGAAGAAGAAGAAGAAGAAGAAGAAGCATAAGGAGAAGCATGAGGAGAAGCATAAGGAGAAGCAGTAGAAGCAGAAGAAGCAGAAGCAGGAGAAGCAGAAGCAGAAGAAAAGGAATAAGCATAAGAAGCAGAATCAGAGAAAGAAGCAGTAGGAGCAGCAGAAGGAGAAGCAGAAGGAGAAACAGAAGGAGAAGCAGAAGAAGGAGAGGCAGAAGCAGAAGAAGTAGCAGAAGGAGAAGCAGAAGAAGATGCAGAAGGAGAAGCAGGAGAAGCAGAAGAAGGAGAAGCAGAAGGAGAATCAGAAGTAGGAGAAGAAGAAGGAGAAGGAAGGGCAGCAGAAGCAATAGGAGAAGCAGAAGGAGAAGCAGAAGCAGAAGCAGAATAAGAAGCAGAAAGAGAAGCATTAGAAGCAGAAGAAGCAGGAAAAGCAGAAGCAGAAGAAACAGAAGAAGCAGCAGCAGCAGAAGAAGAAGAAAATGAAGAAGAAGAAGAAGAAGAAGACAAAGAAGAAGAAGAAGAAGCATAAGGAGAAGCAGTATAAGCAGAAGAAGCAGCAGCAGGAGAAGCAGAAGCAGAAGAAAAAGAATAAGCAAAAGAAGCAGAAGCAGAAGCAGTGGGAGAAGCAGAAGAAGGAGAAGGAGAAGGAGCAGCAGAAGGAAAAGTTGAAGCAGAAAGAGAAGCAGAAACAGAAGGAGAAGAAGAACGAGAAACAGGAGAATCAGAAGAAGCAGAAGTAGAAGCAGAAAGAGGAGAAGGAGAAGCAGAAGTAGAATCACAAGAAACTGAAGAAGAAGAAGCAGAAGAAACAGAAGCAGAAGAAACAGAAGAAGGAGAAGAGCAGAAGAAGAAGCAGAAGGAGAAAGAGAAGCAGAAGGAGAAGCAGAGAGAAGCAGAAGAAACAGGAGAAGCCGAAGAAGCAGAAGCAGAATCTGAAGCAGGGGAAACAGAAGACGCACAATCTGAAGCAGAAGCAGAAGAAACAGAAATAGTAGAATAAGCAGAAGCAGAAGCAGCAGGAGAAGCAGAAGAAGAAGACGGAGAAGTCGAGAGAGAAGGAGTAGGAGTAGGAGAAGGAAAAGGATAAGCAGAAGCAGAAAGAGAAGCAGAAGGAGAAGCAGCACGAGAAGTAGGAGAAGCAGGAGAAGCAGAAGCAAGAGAAGCAGAAGAAACAGAAGACGCAGAAGCAGAATGAGAAGCAGAAGGAGAAATTGAAGCAGAAGCAGAAGGAGAAGCAGAAGCAGAAGGAGAAGCATAAGAAGGAGAATGAGAAGCAGAAAGAGAAGCAGAACGAGAAGCAGGAGAAGCAGAAGCAGGAGAAGCAGAAGCAGAAGAAACAGAAGAAGGAGAAGAAGCAGAAGGAGAAGCAGAAACAGAAGGAAAAGCAGAAAGAGAAGCAGGAGAAGCAGAAGAAGCAGCAGCAGGAGAAGCAGAAGAAGCCGAAGAAGCAGAAACAGAACCTAAAGCAGAAGGAGAAGCAGGAGAAGCAGAAGAAGCAGAACCTGGAGAAGCAGAAGGAGAAGCAGAAGCAGAAAGAGAAGCAAAAGCAGAAGGACAAGCAGAAGAAACAGAAGAAGCAGAGGCAGTAGCAGAAGAAGCAGAAGATGCAGAAGCAGAAGGAGAAGCAGAAGGAAAAGCAGAAGAACGAGAAGGAGAAGGACAAGGAGAAACAGAAGGAGAAGCAGAAAGAGAAGCAGAAGAAGGAGCAACAGAAGGAAAAGCAGCAGGAGAAGCAGAAAGAGCAGAAGAAGGAGAAGGAGGAGATGCAGAAACAGGAGAAGCAGAAGCAGAAGAAACAGGAGAAGGACAAGAAGCAGAAGTAGAAGCAGAACCTGAAGCAGAAGGAGAATCAGGAGAAGCAGAAGAAGCAGTATCTGGAGAAGCAGAAGGAGAAGCAGAAGCGGAAAGAGAATCAAAAGCAGAAGGAGAAGCAGAAGAAACAGAAGAACAGAAGCAGTAGCAGTTGCAGCAGTAAGAGAAGCAGAAGGAAAAGCAGAAGAACGAGAAGGAGAAGGAGAAACATAAGGAGAAGCAGAAAGAGAATCAGAAGGAGAAGCAGAAGAAGCAGAAGGAGAAGTAGAAGCAGGAGAAGGAGAAAGAAGAGCAGCAGAAGCAACAGGAGACGCAGTAGGAGAAGCAGAATCAGAATGAGAAGCAGAAAGAGAAGCAGAAGAAGCAGGAAAAGCAGAAGCAGAAGAAAGAGAAGAAGAAGAAGAAGAAGAAGAAGAAGAAGAAGAAGAAGAAGAAGAAGAAGAAGAAGAAGAAGAAGAAGAAGAAGAAGAAGGAGAAGAAGAAGAAGAAGAAGAAGAAGCAGGAAAAGCAGAAGCAGAAGAAAGAGAAGAAGAAGAAGAAGAAGAAGAAGAAGAAGAAGAAGAAGAACTAGAAGAAGAAGAAGAATCATAAGGAGAACCATAAGGAGAAGCATAAGGAGATGCATAAGGAGGAGCAGAGAAGCAGAAGAAACAGAAGCAGGAGAAGCAGAAGCAGAAGAAAAGGAATAAGCATAAGAAGCAGAATCAGAGGAAGAAGAAGTAGGAGCAGCAGAAGGAGAAGCAGAAGGAGAATCAGAAGGAGAAGCAGAAGAAGGAGAAGCAGAAGCAGAAGAATTAGCAGAAGGAGAAGCAGAAGAAGATGCAGAAAGAGAAGCAGGAGAAGCAGAAGAAGCAGAAGCAGAAGGAGAAGCAGAAGTAGGAGAAGAAGAAGGAGAAGGAAGGGCAGCAGAAGCAATAGGAGAAGCAGATGGAGAAGCAGAAGCAGAATGAGAAGCAGAAAGAGAAGCATTAGAAGCAGAAGAAGCAGGAAAAGCAGAAGCAGAAGAATGAGAAGAAGAAGCAGAAACCGAAGCAGAAGAAGAAGAAGAAGAAGAAGAAGAAGAAGAAGAAGAAGAAGAAGAAGAAGAAGAAGAAGAAGAAGAAGAAGAAGAAGAAGAAGAAGAAGAAAAAAAAGAAGACAAAGAAGAAGAAGAAGAAGAAGAAGAAGAAGAAGAAGAAGAAGAAGAAGAAGAAGAAGAAGAAGAAGAAGCATGAGGAGAAGCAGTAGAAGCAGAAGAAGCATAAGCAGGAGAAGCAGAAGCAGAAGAAAAAGAATAAGCAAAAGAAGCAGAAGCAGAAGCAGTGGGAGAAGCAGAAGAAGGAGAAGGAGTAGCAGAAGGAGAAGTTGAAGCAGAAAAGAAGCAGAAACAGAAGGAGAAGAAGAACGAGAAACAGGAGAATCAGTAGAAGTAGAAGCAGAAAAAGGAGAAGAAGGAGAAGCAGAAATAGAATCAGAAGAAACAGAAGAAGAAGTAGCAAAAGAAATAGAAGAAGGAGAAGAGCAGAAGAAGAAGCAGAAGGAGAAGGAGAAGCAGAAAGAGAAGCAGGAGAAGCAGAAGAAGCAGGAGAAGAAGAAGCAGAAGAAACAGAAGAAGCCGAAGAAGCAGAAGCAGAATCTGAAGCAGGAGAAACAGAAGAAGCATAATCTGAAGCCGAAGCAGAAGAAACAGAAATAGTAGAATAAGCAGAAGCAGAAGCAGCAGGAGAAGCAGAAGAAGAAGACGGAGAAGGCGAAAGAGAAGGATTAGGAGTAGGAGAAGCAAAAGGATAAGCAGAAGCAGAAAGAGACGCAGAAGGAGAAGCAGCACGAGAAGTAGGAGAACCAGGAGAAGCAGAAGCAGGAGAAGCAGAAGAAACAGAAGACGCAGAAGCAGAAGGAGAAATTGAAGCAGAAGCAGATGGAGAAGCAGAAGCAGAAGGAGACGCAGAAGAAGGAGAAGGAGAAGCAGAAAGGGAAGCAGAACGAGAAGCAGGAGAAGCAGAAGCAGGAGAAGCAGAAGCAGAAGAAACAGAAGAAGGAGAAGAAGCAGAAGGAGAATCAGAAACAGAAGGAGAAGCAGAAAGAGAAGGAGGGGAAGCAGAAGAAGCAGAAGCAGGAGAGGCAGAAGCATAAGAATCCGAAGAAGAAGAAGCAGAACCTGAAGCAGAAGGATAACCAGGGGAAGCAGAAGAAGCAGAATATGGAGAAGCAGAATGAGAAGCTGAAGGAGAAGCAGAAGCGGAAAGAGAATCAAAAGCAGAAGGAGAAGCAGAAGAAACAGAAGAAGCAGTAGCAGTTGCAGCAGAAGCAGAAGGAGAAGAAGAAGGAAAAGCAGAAGAACGAGAACAAGAAGGAGAAACAGAAGCAGAAGCAGAAGGAGAATCAGAAGGAGAAGCAGAAGAAGCAGAAGGAAAAGCAGAAACAGAAGAATAAGCATAAGGACAAGCACAAGCAGAAGGAGATGCAGTAGGAGAAGCAGGAGAAACAGAAGAAGCAGAAGCAGAAGCAGAAGTAGAAGTAGGAGAAAGAGAAGGAAGAGCAGCAGAAGCAATAGGAGAAGCAGAAGCAGAAGGAGAAGCAGAATGAGTAGCAGAAAGAGAAGCAGTAGAACCAGAAGAAGCAGGAAAAGCAGAAGCAGAAGAAAGAGAAGAAGAAGAAGAAGAAGAAGAAGAAGAAGAAGAAGAAGAAGAAGAAGAAGAAGAAGAAGAAGAAGAAGAAGAGAAGAAGAAGAAGAAGAAGCATAAGGAGAAGCAGTAGAAGAAGAAGAAGCAGAAGCAGGAGAAGCAGAAGCAGGAGAAGCAGAAGCAGGAGAAGCAGAAGCAGTAGAAAAAGAATAAGCATAAGAAGCAGAAGCAGAAGCAGAAAGAGGAGAAGGAGAAGCAGAAGTAGAATCAGAAGAAACAGAAGAAGAAGAAGCAAAAGAAACAGAAGCAAACGAAACAGAAGAAGGAAAAGAGCAGAAGCAGACGCAGAAGGAGAAGCAGAAGCAAAAGATGAAGCAGAAAGAGAAGCAGGAAAAGCAGGAGAAGCAGAAGAAGCAGGAGAAGCAGAAACAGAAGAAACAGGAGAAGCCGAAGAAGCAGAAGCATAATCTGAAGCAGGAGAAACAGAAGAAGCACAATCTGAAGCAGAAGCAGAAGAAACAGAAATAGTAGAATAAGCAGAAGTAGAAGCAGCAGGAGAAGCAGAAGAAGAAGACGGAGAAGGCGAAAGAGAAGGATTAGGAGTAGGAGAAGCAAAAGGATAAGCAGAAGCAGAAAGAGACGCAGAAGGAGAAGCAGCACGAGAAGTAGGAGAAGCAGGAGAAGCAGGAGAAGCAGAAGAAACAGAAGACGCAGAAGCAGAATGAGCAGCAGAAGGAGAAATTGAAGCAGAAGCAGAAGGAGAAGCAGAAGCAGGAGAAGCATAAGAAGGAGGAGAAGCAGAAAGAGAAGCAGAACGAGAAGCAGGAGAAGCAGAAGCAGGAGAAGCAGAAGCAGAAGAAACAGAAGAAGCAGAAGCAGAAGGAGAAGCAGAAACAGAAGGAAGAGCAGAAAGTGAAGCAGGAGAAGCAGAAGAAGCAGCAGCAGGAGAAGCAGAAGCAGAAGAAGCCGAAGAAGCAGAAGCAGAACCTGAAGCAGAAGGGGATGCAGGAGAAGCAGAAGAATCAGAATCTGGAGAAGGAGAAGGAGAAGCAGAAGCAGAAAGAGAAGCCAAAGCAAAAGGAGAAGCAGAAGAAACAGAAGAAGCAGAGGCAGTACCAGAAGAAGCAGAAGATGCAGAAGCAGAAGGAGAAGCAGAAGGAAAAGCAGAAGAACGAGAAGGAGAAGGAGAAGGAGAAACAGGAGAAGCAGAAAGAGAAGCAGAAGAAGGAGCAGGAGAAGGAAAAGCAGCAGGAGAAGCAGAAAGAGCAGCAGAAGGAGAAGCAGGAGATGCAGAAACAGGAGAAGCAGAAGCAGAAGAAAAAGGAGAAGGACAAGAGGCAGAAGCAGAAGCAGAAGCAGAAACAGAAAGAGAAGCAGAAGCAGAAAGAGAAGGAGGGGAAGCAGAAGAAGCAGAAGCAGGAGAGGCAGAAGCATAAGAATCCGAAGAAGCAGAAGCAGAACCTGAAGCAGAAGGAGAAGCAGGAGAAGCAGAAGAAGCAGAATCTGGAGAAGCAGAATGAGAAGCAGAAGGAGAAGCAGAAGCAGAAAGAGAATCAACAGCAGAAGGAGAAGCAGAAGAAACAGAAGAAGTAGAAGCAGTAGCAGTTGTAGCAGAAGCAGAAGGAGAAGCAGAATAAAAAGCAGAACAAGAATGAGAAGGAGAAACAGATGGAGAAGCAGAAGGAGAAGCAGAAAAAGAAGCAGGTAAAGCGGAAGAAGAAGAAGCAGAAGGAGAAGCAAAAGGAGAAGCAGAAGAAGGAGAAGGAGAAGCAGAAGCAGAAGAAGATGCAGAAGGAGAAGCAGGAGAAGCAGAAGAAGCAGAAGCAGAAGCAGGAAAAGCAGAAGAAGCAGAAGCAAAAGGAGAAGCAAAAGAAGGAGGAGGAGAAGGAGAAGCAGAAGCAGCAGAAGAAGCATATAGACAAGCACAAACAGAAGGAGATGCAGAAGGAGAAGCAGGAGAAGCAGAAGAAACAGAAGCTGAAGGAGAAGCAGAAGTAGAAGAAGGAGAAGGAGGAGAAGCAGAAGCAGAAAGAGAAGCAGAAGCGGAATGAGAATCAGAAACAGAAGCAGTTGAAGCACAAGAAGCAGAAACAGGAGAAGCCGAAAGAGAAGAAGCAGAAGAAGCAGAAACAGAAGCAGAAGTAGAAGCAGAAGCAGAAGGAGAAGCAGCAGAAGAAGTAGAACCCGAAATTCAGGCAGGAGAAACAGAAGAAGCAGAAGCAGAAGGAGAAGCAAAAAGAGAAGCAGAAGGAGAAGGAGAAGAAGGAGAAGCAGCAGAAGAAGCAGAAAAACAAGGAGGAGAAGCAGAAGCAGAAAGAGAAGTAAAAGCAGAAGAAGCAGAAGCAGTAGAAGCATAAGAAGCAGAAGCAGGAGAAGCAGAAGCAGAAGAAAAAGAAGAAGCATAAGAAGCAGAAGCAGAAGCAGAGGGAGAAACAGAAGAAGGAGAAGGAGCAGCAGAAGGTAAAGCAGAAGGAGATGAAGAAGCAGAAAGAGAAGCAGAAACAGAAGGAGAAGAAGAAGGATTAGTTGGAGAACCAGAAGAAGCAGAAGCAGAAAGAGAAGCAGAAGAAGGAGAAGGAGAAGCAGAAGCAGAGGAAAGGAAGGAGAAGCAGAAGAAGCAGAAGCGGGAGAAGCAGAAGAAGAAGAAGAAACAGAAGAAGGAGAAGGAGCAGAAGGAGAAGCAGAAGCAGAAGGAGAAGCAGAAAGAGAAGCAGGAAAAGCAGAAGAAGCAGAAGCAGGAGAAGCAGAAGCAGAACAAGAATCAGAAGCAGAAGGAGAAGCAGAAACAGAAGGAGAAGCAGAAAGAGAAGGAGGGGAAGCAGAAGAAGCAGAAGCAGGAGAAGCAGAAGAAGCAGGAGAAGCAGAAGCAGAAGAAACAGAAGAAGCCGAAGAAGCAGAAGCAGAATCTGAAGCAGGAGAAACAGAAGAAGCATAATCTGAAGCCGAAGCAGAAGAAACAGAAATAGTAGAATAAGCAGAAGCAGAAGCAGCAGGAGAAGCAGAAGAAGAAGACGGAGAAGGCGAAAGAGAAGGATTAGGAGTAGGAGAAGCAAAAGGATAAGCAGAAGCAGAAAGAGACGCAGAAGGAGAAGCAGCACGAGAAGTAGGAGAACCAGGAGAAGCAGAAGCAGGAGAAGCAGAAG
>NW_012290608.1:0-2138 GCF_000151885.1 Dipodomys ordii | reverse complement strand
TAAGGAGAAGCAGTAGAAGAAGAAGAAGCAGAAGCAGGAGAAGCATAAGCAGGATAAAAAGAATAAGCATAAGAAGCAGAAGCAGAAGCAGAAAGAGGAGAAGGAGAAGCAGAAGTAGAATCAGAAGAAACAGAAGAAGAAGAAGCAGAAGAAACAGAAGCAAACGAAACAGAAGAAGGAGAAGAGCAGAAGCAGAAGCAGAAGGAGAAGCAGAAGCAAAAGATGAAGCAGAAAGAGAAGCAGAAGGAGAAGGAGAAGCAGAAAGAGAAGCAGGAGAAGCAGAAACAGAAGAAACAGGAGAAGCCGAAGAAGCAGAAGCATAATCTGAAGCAGGAGAAACAGAAGAAGCACAATCTGAAGCAGAAGCAGAAGAAACAGAAATAGTAGAATAAGCAGAAGCAGAAGCAGCAGGAGAAGCAGAAGGAGAAGACGGAGAAGGCGAAAGAGAAGGATTAGGAGTAGGAGAAGCAAAAGGATAAGCAGAAGCAGAAAGAGACGCAGAAGGAGAAGCAGCACGAGAAGTAGGAGAAGCAGGAGAAGCAGAAGCAGGAGAAGCAGAAGAAACAGAAGACGCAGAAGCAGAATGAGAAGCAGAAGGAGAAATTGAAGCAGAAGCAGAAGGAGAAGCAGAAGCAGGAGAAGCAGAAGCATAAGAAGGAGGAGAAGCAGAAAGAGAAGCAGAACGAGAAGCAGGAGAAGCAGAAGCAGGAGAAGCAGAAGCAGAAGAAACAGAAGAAGGAGAAGAAGCAGAAGCAGAAGGAGAAGCAGAAACAGAAGGAAGAGCAGAAAGTGAAGCAGGAGAAGCAGAAGAAGCAGCAGCAGGAGAAGCAGAAGCAGAAGAAGCCGAAGAAGCAGAAGCAGAACCTGAAGCAGAAGGGGAAGCAGGAGAAGCAGAAGAATCAGAATCTGGAGAAGGAGAAGGAGAAGCAGAAGCAGAAAGAGAAGCAAGAGCAAAAGGAGAAGCAGAAGAAACAGAAGAAGCAGAGGCAGTACCAGAAGAAGCAGAATATGCAGAAGCAGAAGGAGAAGCAGAAGGAAAAGCAGAAGAACGAGAAGGAGAAGGAGAAACAGGAGAAGCAGAAAGAGAAGCAGAAGAAGGAGCAGGAGAAGGAAAAGCAGCAGGAGAAGCAGAAAGAGCAGCAGAAGGAGAAGCAGGAGATGCAGAAACAGGAGAAGCAGAAGCAGAAGAAAAAGGAGAAGGACAAGAGGCAGAAGCAGAAGGAGAAGCAGAAACAGAAAGAGAAGCAGAAGCAGAAAGAGAAGGAGGGGAAGCAGAAGAAGCAGAAGCAGGAGAGGCAGAAGCATAAGAATCCGAAGAAGCAGAAGCAGAACCTGAAGCAGAAGGAGAAGCAGGAGAAGCAGAAGAAGCAGAATCTGGAGAAGCAGAATGAGAAGCAGAAGGAGAAGCAGAAGCAGAAAGAGAATCAACAGCAGAAGGAGAAGCAGAAGAAACAGAAGAAGTAGAAGCAGTAGCAGTTGTAGCAGAAGCAGAAGGAGAAGCAGAATAAAAAGCAGAACAAGAAGGAGAAGGAGAAACAGATGGAGAAGCAGAAGGAGAAGCAGAAAGAGAAGCAGGTAAAGCGGAAGAAGTAGAAGCAGAAGGAGAAGCAAAAAGAGAAGCAGAAGAAGGAGAAGGAGAAGCAGAAGCAGAAGAAGATGCAGAAGGAGAAGCAGGAGAAGCAGAAGAAGCAGAAGCAGAAGGAGAAGCAGGAAAAGCAGAAGAAGCAGAAGCAAAAGGAGAAGCAAAAGAAGGAGGAGGAGAAGGAGAAGCAGAAGCAGCAGAAGAAGCATAAGGACAAGCACAAACAGAAGGAGATGCAGAAGGAGAAGCAGAAGAAACAGAAGCTGAAGGAGAAGCAGAAGTAGAAGAAGGAGAAGGAGGAGAAGCAGAAGCAGAAAGAGAAGCAGAAGCGGAATGAGAAGCAGAAAGAGAAGCAGTTGAAGCACAAGAAGCAGAAACAGGAGAAGCCGGAAGAGAAGAAGCAGAAGAAGCAGAAACAGAAGCAGAAGTAGAAGCAGAAGCAGAAGGAGAAGCAGCAGAAGAAGTAGAACCAGAAATTCAGGCAGGAGAAACAGAAGAAGCAGAAGCAGAAGGAGAAGCAAAAAGAGAAGGATAAGGAGAAGGAGAAGAAGCAGCA
>NW_012290607.1:0-11486 GCF_000151885.1 Dipodomys ordii | reverse complement strand
GGGGACACAGCGGGACACAGCGGAGGACCCAGCGAGGACACATGCGGGACACAGCGGGGGACACAGCGAGGACACAGCGGGGGACACAGCGGGGGACACTGCGGGACACAGTGGGGAACACAGCGAGGACACAGCGGGACACAGCGTCGATACAGCGGGAATTCAGCGTTACACAGCGTGGTACACATCTGTGGACACAAGGGGACACAGTGGGGGCACAGCAGGACACAGTGGGACACAGCGAGGACAAATCGTGAGACGTAGCGGGGGACAGAGCGGGAGACAGCGGGGGACACAGCGAGGACACAGCAGGACACAGCGGGACACAGCAGGGACAGAGCGGGACACAGCGGGACACAGCGAGGGACACAGCGGGACACAGTGGAGGACCCAGCGAGGACACAGCGGGACACAGCGGGGAACACAGCGAGGACACAGCGGGGGACACAGCGGGGGACACTGCGGGACACAGCCGTGAACACAGCGAAGACACAGTGGGACCCAGCGGGACACAGCGTCGATACTGCGGGGACACAGCATTACACAGCGTGGTACACAGCTGTGGACACAACGGGACACAGTGGGGGCACAGGGGGACACAGCGGAACACAGTGGGACACAGCGGGGACAAAGCGTGAGACACAGCGGGGGACAGAGCGGGAGACAGCGGGGGACACAGCGAGGACACAGCGGGACACAGCAGGGGAAACAGCGGGACACAGCGGTGGACACAGGGGGACAAAGCGGGGGACACAGCGGGACACAGCGGTGGAAACAGCGGGACACAGCGGTGGACCCAGCGAGGACCCAGCGAGACCCAGTGGGACACAGCGTCGATACAGCTGGGATACAGCCTTACACAGCGTGGTACACATCTGTGGACACAACGGGACACAGTGGGGGCACAGCGGGACACAGCGGGACACAGTGGGACACAGCGAGGACAAATCGTGAGACACAGCGGGGGACAGAGCGAGAGACAGCGGGGGACACATCGAGGACACAGCAGTACACAGCGGGACACAGCAGGGACAGAGCGGGACAGAGCGGGACACAGCGGGACACAGCGAGGGACACAGCGGGACACAGCGGAGGACCCAGCGAGGACAGAGCGGGACACAGTGGGGGACACAGCGAGGAAACTGCGGGGACACAGCGGGGGACACTGCGGGACACAGCGGGGAACACAGCGAGGACACAGCGGGACACAGCGGGACCCAGCGTCGATACAGCGGGGATACAGCGTTACACAGCGTGGTTCACATCTGTGGACACAACAGGACACAGTGGGGGCAGAGCGGGACACAGTGGGACACAGCGAGGACAAATCGTGAGACGTAGCGGGGGACAGAGCGGGAGACAGCGGGGGACACAGCGAGGACACAGCAGGACACAGCGAGACAAAGCAGGGACAGAGCTGGACACAGCGGGACACAGCGGGGGACAAAGCGGGACACAGTGGGGGGACCCAGTGAGGACACAGCGGGACACAGCGGGACACAGCAGGGGACACAGCGGGGGGACACAGCGGGGGGACACAGCGGGACACAGCGGGGGACACAGCGGGGAACACAGCGAGGACACAGCGGGACACAGTGGGACAGAGCGTCGATACAGCGGGGACACAGCGTTACACAGCGTGGTACACAGTTGTGGACACAACGGGACACAGTTGGGGCACAGCCGGACACAGCGGGACACAGTGGGACACAGCAGGGACAAAGCGTGAGACACAGCGGGGGACAGAGAGGGAGACAGCAGGGGACACAGCGAGGAAACAGCGGGACACAGCGGTGACACAGCGGGGACTCAGCGGGGGACACAGCGGGACACAGTGGGGGACACTGCGGGACACAGTGTGGGACAGAGCGTGGGACACAGCGAGACACAGCGGGGACAAAGCTGGACACAGCGGTGTACACAGAGGGACACAGCGGGGAAACAGCGTGACACAAAAGGACACAGCGCGACACAGCGGGGGACACAGCGAGGACACACCGGCACACAGTGGGGGACACAGCAAGGACAGAGCGGGACACAGCAGGGGACACAGCGGGACATAGCGGGGGACACAGCGGGGGACATAGCGGGACACAGCGGGACACAGCGTAGGACACAGGAAGGACACAGCGAGACACAGCGGGGCACAGCCGCGACAAAGCAGTAGACACAGCGGGACACACTGGCGGACACGGCGGGACATAGCTGGGGACACAGGGAGGACACAGCGGGACCCAGTGGGACCCAGCGTCGATAAAGCGGGGACACAGCGAGGTACACAGATGGGGACACAATGGGACACAGCGGGGGTCACAGCGAGGACACAGCGGGACACAGCGGGACACTGCGGGAACATAGAAGGACACAGCGGGGTACATAGCGGGACACAGCGGGACACAGCTGGGGACATCACGGGGACACAGCGGGACACAGCGGGGGAAACAGCGAGGACATAACGTGACACAGCAGGGAAACAGCGGGGGACAAAGCGGGAGACAGCGGGGGACACAGCGAGGACACAGCAGGACACAGCGGCCACAAACAGGGGACTCAGCGGTGGACACAGCGGGGGACAAAGAGGGACACCACGGGACACAGTGTGACACAGTGGGACACAGCAGGACACTGCGGGGACACAGCAGGACAAAGCGGGGGACACAGCGGGACACAGCGGGCACACAGCGGGGACACAGCGGGACACAACGGGGACAGAGCGCGACACAGTCGGACACAGCGGGACACAGCGGGGGACACAGCGGGAGACAAAGAGGGACACCACAGAACACAGCGGGACACAGCAGGAAAGAGCAGTGACACTGCGGGGACACAGTGGGACACAGCAGGGGACACAGCGGGACACAGAGGGGGACAGAGCGGGACACAGTGGGGGACACAGCCGGACACAGCAGGGGAAACATTGGGGGACACAGCAGGACACAGCGTGACACAGCTAGGACACAGCGGGACAGAGCGGGACACTACAGGGCACAGCGGGGGACACAGCGGGACACAGCGGGGGACAAAGCGAGGACACAGCGGAACACAGAGTGGGACACAGTGAGGACACAGCGGGACACAGCGGGACACAACAGGACACAGCCGGGTCCCAGCAGTGGACACAGCGTGGACACAGCGGGACACAGCGGGGGACACAGCGGGACACAGCGGGGGACACTTGGAGGACTCAGCGGGACAAAGCAGGGACACAGCAGCGACTCACCGGGGAACACAGCGGGGGACAAAGCGGGACACCACAGAACACGGTGGGAAACAGCGGGACACAGCGGGGAAACTGCGGGGACACAGGGGGACAAAGCGTGGGACACATAGGGACACAGCGGGGGAAACAGTGCGGGACACAGCGGGACACAGCGGGGAACACAGCGAGGACACAGCGGGACCCAGCGGTACACAGCGTCGATACAGCGGGGACACAGCGTTACACAGCGTGGTACACAGCTGTGAACACAACGGGACACAGTGGGGGCACAGCGAGACACAGCGGGACACAGCGAGGACACACGGGACACAGCACTGACACTGCGGGGGACACCGCGGGGGACACAGCGGGGGACACAGCCGGACACAGCGGGACACAGCGGAGGACACAGGGGGGACACAGCCGGACCCAGCACGGGACACAGCGAGGACACATTGGACACAACGGGGACACAGCGGGACTCAGCGGGTGACACAGCAGTACACAGCGGGACACAGCGGGACACAGCGGGGGACACAGAGGGGTAAACAGCGGGACACTGCGGGACACTGCGGGGAACACAGCGAGGACACAGCGGGACCAAGCGGGACACAGCGTCGATACAGCGGGGACACAGCGGGACACAGCGGGGTACACAGCTGGGTACACAACGGGACACAGCGGGGGACACAGCGAGGACACAGCAGAACACAGCGTGGGAAACAGCGAGGACACAGCGGGACACAGCGAGACACAGAGGGACACAGTGTGAACACAGCAGTAGACACAGCGGGACACAGCGGGGGACACAGCGGGACACAGCGGGGAACACAGCGAGGACACAGCGGGGACACAGCGGGGACACAGCGGGACCCAGCAGGACACAGCGGGGCACACAGCGGGACACAGCTTGGGACACAGCGGGAACACAGCAGGACACAGCGGGGGACACAGCGAGGACACAGCGGGACACAGCGGGACACAGCGTGGGACAAAGCTGGAGATAGCAGGGGACACAGCCAGGACACAGCGGGACACAGCGGCGACACATAGAGGACTCAGCGGGGGACACAGTGGGGAACAGAGCGGGACACAGCGGGACCCAGCGGGGACAAAGCGTGAGACACAGCGGTGGACAGAGCAGGAGACAAAGGCGGACACAGCGAGGACACAGCGGAACACAGCGGGGACACAAAGGTGGCTCAGAGGGGGCCACAGCGGGGGACAAAGCGGGACACCACGGAACACAGCGGGACACAGCGTGAAACAGCGGTGAACCTGCGGGGACACAGCGGGACACAGCGGGGGACACAGCGGGACACAGCGGGGACACAGCGGGACCCAGCAGGACACAGCGGGACACAGCAGGACACAGCGGGGGACACAGCGGGGGACACAGCGGGACACAGCGGGGGACACAGCGGGACACAGCGGGGACACAGAGGGGACTCAGCTGGGGACCTAGCGGTGGACAAAGCGGGACACCACAGGACACAGTGGGACACAGCGGGACACAGCGGGGACACTGTGGGGACACAGCGGGACAAAGCAGGGGACCCAGCGGGACCCAGCGGGACACAGCAGGACCCAGCGGGGAAACAGCGGGGACACAGTGGGACACAGCGAGGACGCAGCGGGACACAGCGGGACATTGCGGGGCAGAGCGGGGGACACAGCGGGACACAGCGGGGACACAGGGAGGACACAGCGAAACACAGCATGGGACAAAGCGAGGACACAGCGTGAAACAGCGAGACACAGCGGGACCCAGCGGGGACCCAGCAGTGGACACAGCGGGACACAGCAGGGGACAAAGCGGGACACCACGGAACACAGCAGGACACAGCGTGAAACAGGGGTGAACCTGTGGGGACACAGCGGGACAGAGCGGGGGACACAGCGGGACACAACGGGACACAGCGGGGGACACAGCTGGACACAGCAGGGACACAGCAGGGACACAGCGGGACCCAGCAGGACACAGCGGGGGACACAGCGGGACACAGCGGGACACAGCGGGGGACACAGCAGTGACACAGCGGGACACAGCGGGGGACACAGGGAGGACACAGCGGAACACAGCATGGGAAAAAGCGAGGACACAGCGGGAAACAGCGAGACACAGCGGGACCAAGCGGGGACCCAGCAGTGGACACAGCGGGACACAGCGGGGGACAAAGCGGGACAACACGGAACACAGCAGGACACAGCGTGAAACAGCGGTGAACCTGCGGGGACACAGCGGGACACAGCGAGAGACACAGCGGGGGACACAGCGGGACACAGCGGGGAACAAAGAGAGGACCCAGCGGGACCCAGCGGGACACAGCGTCGATAGAGCGGGGACAGAGCGGGACACAGCGGTGACACAGCGGGACTCAGCGGGGGACACTGCGGGACCCAGCAGGACCCAGCGGGGACACAGCAAGGACACAGCGGGGGACACAGTGGGACACAGCGGGGGACACAGCGAGGGACACAGCGGGGGACACAGCGGGACACAGTGGGGAACACAGAGAGGACACAGAGGACCCAGCGGGACACAGCGGGGGACACAGCAGAACACAGCGTGGGAAACAGCGAGGACACAGCGGGACACAGCGAGACACAGCGGGACACAGTGGGGACACAGCAGTAGACACAGCGAGACACAGCGGGGGACACAGCGGGACACAGCGGGGAACACAGCGAGGACACAGCGGGGACACAGCGGGGACACTGCGGGAACATATTGGGACACTGCGGGGCACACAGCAGGACACAGCGGGATAAAGCTTGGGACACAGCGGGAACACAGCAGGACACAGCGGGGGACACAGCGAGGACACAGCGGGACACAGCGGGACACAGCGTGGGACAAAGCGGGAGACAGCAGGGGAAACAGCGAGGACACAGCAGGACACAGCGTCGACACATAGAGGACTCAGCGGGGGACACAGTGGGGGACAGATTGGGACACAGCGGGACACTGCGGGGCACAGCGTGGGACACAGCGGGACACAGCGGGGGACCCAGCGGGACCCAGCGGGACACAGCGGGACACTGCGGGGCACAGCGGGGGACACAGCGGGACACAGCGGGGGACACAGGGAGGACACAGCTTAACACAGCATGGGACAAAGCAAGGACACAGCGGGCCACAGCGAGACACAGCGGGACACAGCGGGACCCAGCGGGGACCCAGCAGTGGACACAGCGGGACACAGCGGGGGACACAGCGAGGACACAGCGGGACACAGCGGTGACACAGCAGGACACAGCTGGGGACACTGCAGGACACAGCGGGACACAGAGGGACACAGCAAGGACACAGCGGGGGACAGTGGGGGACACAGCGGGACACAGCAAGGCACAACGGGGTCACAGCAGTGGACACAGTGGGACACAGCGGGGTACACAGTGGGACACAGCGGGGGACACAGGGGACAAAGCGGGGACACAGCGGGGGACACAGCGGGACACAGCGGGACACAGCGGGGGACACTGCAGGGACACATTGGGACACAGTAGGACACAGCGTGGGACAAAGCAGGAGACAACGGAGGACACAGCGAGGACACAGCTGGACACCGCGGGGACACAGAGGGGACTCAACAAGGACATAGAGGGAAAAAAGCTGGACACCACGGGAGACAGTAGGACACAGCGGGACACAGCGGGGACACTGCGGGACACAGCCAGGGGACACAGGGGTGGACAGCGGGGGACAGAGAAGGGACACAGCGGGACACAGAGGGGACACAGCTGGACACAGAAGGGTACACAACGGGACACAGCGGACACACAGCGGGGACAGAGCTGGACACAGAGGGACACAGAAGGGACAGAGCGTGACACAGCCGGACACAGCGAAACACAGCGTGACACAGTGGGGACACAACAGGGGACACAGCGGGACACAGCGGGGGACACCGCGGGACACAGTGGGACACAGCGGGGACAAAGCGGGACACAGCGGGGGACACAGCGAGGACACAGCGGGACACAGCGGTGACAAAGCTGGACACAGCTGGGGACACTTTGGGACACAGCGGGACACAGAGGGACACAGCAAGGACACAGCGGGGGACAGTGGGGGACACAGCGGGACACAGCAAGGCACTACGGGTTCACAGCAGTGGACACAGGAGGACACAGCGGGGGACACAGCGGGACACAGCGGGGGACACAGCGGGACACAGCGGGGACACAGCGGGGGACACAGCGGGACACAGCGGAGACACAGCGGGGACACAGCGGGACCCAGCAGGACACAGCGGGGGACACAGCGGGACTCAGCAGGACACAGTGGGGGACACTGCAGGGACACATTGGGACAAGATAGGACACAGCGTAGGACAAAGCGGGAGACAACAGAGGACATAGCAAGGACACAGCTGGACACAGCGGGGACACAGAGGGGACTCAGCAGGGGACATAGTGGGAAAAAAGCGGGACACCACGGGACACAGTAGGACACAGCGGGAAACAGCGGGGACACTGCGGGACACAGCGGGGACACAGAGGGGACTCAGCAGGAGACATAGCGGGGGGCAAATCGGGACACCACAGGACATTGCGGGGACACAGCGGGACAAAGCGGGGGACCCAGCGGGACATAGCGGGACCCAGCAGGACCCAGCGGGGAAACAGCGGGGACACAATGGGACACAGCGAGGACACAGCGGGACTCAGTGGGGGACACAGCGGGACACAGCAAGGCACAACGGGGTCACAGCAGTGGACACAGCGGGACACAGCGGGGGACACAGCCAGACACAGCAGGGGACACAGCGGGACACAGTGGGGGACACAGCAGGGGACACATTGGGACACAGTGGGAGACACAGCGGGACACAGCGGGGACACAGCTGGACACAGTGGGGTACAGGGCCGGACACAGCAAGGCACAACGGGGTCACAGCAGTGGACACAGCCGGACAAAGCGGGGCACAGAGCGGGACAGAACGGGCATACAGCAGGTGCCACAGAGGGACACAGTGGGACACAGCGGGACACAGAAGGGGACACAGCGAGGACACATTGGGACACAGCGGGTACACAGCGGGACTCAGCGGGGGACACAGCAGGACACAGCGGGACACAGAGGGACACAGTGGGGCACAGCAGGGACACAGCGAGTGACACAGCAGGGGACACAGCGGGACACCGCAGGGGACACAGGGAGGATACAGCGGGACACAGCAGGGGACACAGCGGAACCCAGCGAGGGACACAGCGGGGGACACAGTGGGACACAGCGGGGTACACAAAGAGGACACAGCGGGACCCAGCGGGACATAGCTTCGATACAGCGGGGACACAGCGGGACACAGCGGGGTACACAGCTGGGGACACAACGGGACATAGTGGGGGACATAGCGGGATACAGCAGGACACAGCGGGACACAGCGGGACACAGCGGGGCACAGTTTGGACAAAGTGGGCGACACAGCGGGGAACAGAGCAGGACACAGCAGGGGACACATCGAGGACACAGCGGGACACAGCGGGGACACAGTTGGGACACAGCGGGGGACACTGAGGGGCACAAACGGGACAACACGGAACACAGCGGGACACAGTGGGATAAAACGGGACACTGCGTGGATACAGCGGGACACAGCGGGGGACACAGCAGGACACCGCAGGACACAGAGGGGGACAAGGCGGGACACAGCGGGGGACAGAGCGGGGGACACAGCGAGACACAACGGGTACAAAGCGAGACACAGCAGATTACACAGTGGAACACAGCGGGCACACAGACGGGATACAACGGGACACAGTGGGGAAAGAGCGGGACAAAGCGTGACACAGCGGGAAACAGCAGGGTACACAGCGGGACACATGGGGGACACAGCGGGGTACATTGCGGGACACATGGTGGACACAGCAAGGACACAGCGGGACACAACGGGGGAAACAGCGGGACACAATGTGGACACAGCAGTGGATACAGCGGGACACAGCGGGGGACAGAGGGGGACACAGCGGGGGACACAGCGAAGACACATTGGGACACAGCGGGGACACAGCGGGACTCAGCGGGGGACACTGCAGTACACAGAGGGACACAGCGGGACACAGAGGGGGACACAGTGGGACAGAGCGGGGGACACAGCAGGGGACACAGAGGAACTCAGCGGGAAACAGCGGGGGACACAGGGGAGACACAGCGGGACACAGGGGGGGATACAGCGAGGACACATTGGGACACAGCGGGGACACATTGGGACACAGCGGGGGACACAGGGGGGACACAGCGGGACACAGCAGGACACAGAGGGGGACACAGTGGGACAGAGCAGAGGACACAGCAGGAAACACAGCGGGACACAGCAGAACAGAGCGGGGGACACAGGGGGGACACAGCGGGACCCAGCGCGGGACACAGCAAGGACACATTGGGACACAGCGGGGACACAGCGGGACTCAGTGGGGGACACAGCAGTACACAGCGGGACACAGCGGGACACAGCAGGGGACACAGAGGGGTAAACAGCGGGACACAGCGGGGAACACAGCGAGGACACAGCGGGACCAAGCGGGACACAGCGTCGATACAGCGGGGACACAGCGGGACACAGCGGGTACACAGCTGGGTACACAACGGGACACAACGGGGGACACAGAGAGGACACAGCAGAACACAGCGTGGGAAACAGCGAGGACACAGCGGGACACAGTGGGGACACAGCAGTAGACACAGCGAGACACAGCGGGGGACACAGCGGGACACAGCGGGGAACACAGCGAGGACACAGCGGGGACACAGCGGGGACACTGCGGGAACATAGTGGGACACAGCGGGGCACACAGCGGGACACAGCTTGGGACACAGCGGGAACACAGCAGGACACAACAGGGGACAAAGCGAGGACACAGCGGGACACAGTGGGACACAGCGTGGGACAAAGTGGGAGACAGCAGGGGACACAGCGAGGACACAGAGGGACACAGCGGCGACACATAGAGGACTCAGCGGGGGACACAGTGGGGGACAGAGCGGGACACATCGGGACACTGCGGGGCACAGCGGGGGACACAGCGGGACACAGCGGGGGACCCAGCGGGACACAGCGGGACACTGTGGGGCACAGCGGGGGACACAGCGGGATACAGCGGGGGACACAGGGAGGACACAGCTTAACACAGCATGGGACAAAGCGAGGACACAGCGGGACACAGCGAGACACAGCGGGACACAGTGGGGACCCAGCAGTGGACACAGCGGGACACAGCGGGGGACAAAGCGGGACACCACGGAACACAGCAGGACACAGCGTGAAACAGCGGTGAACCTGCGGGGACACAGCGGGACACAGCGGGGGACACAGTGGGACCCAGCGGGACACATCGGGTGACACAGCGGGACACAACGGGGACACAGCGGGGACACAGCGGGACACAGCAGGTCACAGCGTGGGACACAGCGGGACACAGCGGGGGACACAGCAGGGACACAGTGGGACACAGTAGGACACAGCGGGGGATACAGCAGGGACACAGTGGGACACAGTAGGACACAGCGTGGGACAAAGCTGTGTGAGACAGCAGAGGACACAGCGAGGACACAGCTGGACACAGCGGGGACACAGAGTGGACTCAGCAGGGGACATAGAGGGAAAAAAGCGGGACACCACGGGACACAGTAGGACACAGCGGGACACAGCGGGGACACTGCGGGACACAGCCAGGAGACACAGCGGTGGACAGCGGGGGACAGAGAATGGACACAGCAGGACACAGAGGGGACACAGCTGGACACAGAAGGGTACACAGCGGGACACAGCGGACACACAGCGGGGACAGAGCTGGACACAGAGGGACACAGAGGGGACAGAGTGTGACACAGGTGGACACTGAATGAGACAGAGCGAGGACACAGCTGGACACAGCGAAACAAAGCGTGACACAGTGGGGACAACAGCAGGGGACACAGCGGGACACAGTGGGGGACACAGCGGGACACAGCGGGGTACACAGCAGGGACAAAGAAGGACACAGCGGGGGACACAGCGAGGACACAGCGGGACACAGCGGTGACACAGTGGGACACAGCTGGGGACACTTTGGGACACAGCGGGACACAGAGGGACACAGCAAGGACACAGCGGGGGACAGTGGGGGACACAGCGGGACACAGCAAGGCACAACGGGGTCACAGCAGTGGACACAGCAGACACAGCGGGGGACACAGCGGGACATAGTTGGGGACACAGCGGGACACAGCGGGACACAGCGGGGGACACAGCGGGACACAGCGGGACACAGCGGGGGACACAGCGGGACACAGCAGGGATAC
>NW_012290606.1:0-1829 GCF_000151885.1 Dipodomys ordii | reverse complement strand
ATCAGCAGGAGAAGCAGCAGAAGGAGAAGCAGAATGAGTAACAGAAGCAGCAGCAGGAGAAGCACCAAGCAGAAGCAGCTGCAGCAGCAGAAGCTGCCGTAGCAGCAGAAGCAGAAGCAGAAGCAGAAGCAGCAGTAGCAGCAGCAGCAGGAGCAGGAGCAGCAGCAGCAGCAGTAGCAGAAGCAGCAGGAGCAGCAGCAGCAGAATGAGAAGCAGAAGGAGAAGCAGTAGAAGCAGAAGAACCAGGAGAAGCAGAAGAAAGAGAAGAAGAAGAAGAAGAAGAAGAAGAAGAAGAAGAAGAAGAAGAAGAAGAAGAAGAAGAAGAAGAAGAAGAAGAAGAAGAAGAAGAAGAAGAAGAAGGAGAAGAAGAAGCATAAGGAGAAGCATAAGGAGAAGCAGTAGATGCAGGAGAAGCAGAAGAAATAGAATAAGCAAAAGACGCAGAAGCAGAAGCAGTGGGAGAAGCAGAAGAAGGAGAAGGAGAAGGAGCAGCAGAAGGAGAAGCAGAAGCAGAAAGAGAAGCAGAAACAGAAGGAGAACAAAAGGAGAAGCAGGAGAATCAGAAGAAGCAGAAGAAGAAACAGAAAGAGAAGTAGAAGAAGGAGAAGCAGAAGTAGAATCAGAAGAAACAGAAGAAGAAGAAGAAGAAGAAGAAGAAGAAGAAGAAGAAGAAGAAGAAGAAGAAGAAGAAGAAGAAGAAGAAGAAGAAGAAGAAGAAGAAGAAACAGAAGCAAAAGAAACACAAGAAGGAGAAGAGCAGAAGCAGAAGGAGAAGGAAAAGCAGAAGCAGAAGGAGAAGCAGAAAGAGAAGCAGGAGAAGCTGAAGAAGCAGGAGAAGCAGAAGCAGAAGAAACAGGAGAAGCCAAAGAAGCAGAAGCAGAATCTGAAGCAGAAGGAGAAACAGAAGAAGCACAATATGAAGCAGAAGCAGAAGAAACAGAAATAGTAGAATAAGCAGAAGCAGAAGCACCAGGAGAAGCAGAAGAAGAAGAAGGAGAAGGTGAAAGAGAAGGATTAGGAGTAGGAGAAGCAAAAGGATAAGCAGAACCAGAAAGAGACGCAGAAGGAGAAGCAGCACGAGAAGTAGGAGTAGCAGGAGAAGAAGAAGCAGGAGAAGCAGAAGAAACAGAAGGCGCAGAAGCAGAATGAGAAGCAGAAGGAGAAATTGAAGCAGAAGCAGAAGCAGAAGGAGAAGCAGAAGCAGAAGAAGAAGCAGAAGAAGGAGAAGGACAAGGAGAAGGAGAAAGAGAAGCAGAAAGAGAAGCAGAACGAGAAGCAGGAGAAGCAGAAGCTGGAGAAGCCGAAGCAGAAGTAACAGAAGAAGGGGAAGAAGCAGAAGGAGAAGCAGAAACAGAAGGAAAAGCAGAAAGAGAAGCAGGAGAAGCAGAAGAAGCAGCAACAGAAGAAGCAGAAGCAGAAGAAGCCGAAAAAGCAAAAGCAGAACCTGAAGCAGAAGGAGAAGCAGGAGAAGCAGAAGAAGCAGAATCTGGAGAGGCAGAAGGAGAAGCAGAAGCAGAAAGAGAAGCAAAAGCAGAAGGAGAAGAATAAGAAACAGAAGAAGCAGAGGCAGTAGCAGAAGAAGCAGAAGATTCAGAAGCAAAAGGAGAAGCAGAAGGAAAAGCAGAAGAACTAGAAGGAGAAGGAGAAGGAGAAACAGGAGTAGAAGCAGAAAGAGAAGCAGAAGAAGGAGCAGTAGAAGGAAAAGCGGCGGGAGAAAAAGAAAGAGCAGCAGAAGGAGAAGCAGGAAATGCAGAAACAGGAGAAGAACAAGCAGAAGAAACAGGAGAAGGACAAGAAGCAGAAGCAGAAGGAGAAGCAGAAAGAGATGA
>NW_012290605.1:0-1446 GCF_000151885.1 Dipodomys ordii | reverse complement strand
TCACTGTATCCCGCTGTGTCCTCGCTGTGTCCCCCGCTGTGTCCCGCTGTGTCCTCGCTGTGTCCCGCTCTGTCTCCCCCTTGTCCCCGCTGTGTCCCGCTGTGTCCCGTGTTGTCCCGCTTTGTCCCCCGCTGTGTCCCCCGCTGAATTCCCGCTGTGTCCCCGCCTTGTCCCGCTCTGTCCTCCCTGTGTCCCCCGCTGTGTCCCGCTGTGTCCCCTGCTGTGTCCCACTGTGTCTACTGCTTTGTTCCTGCTGTGTCCCTCTGTGTCCCGCTGTGTCCCCCTGTGTCCTCACTGTGTCCCACGCTGTGTTCCGCTGAGTCCTTGCTGTGTCCCCCGATATGCCCCGTTGTGTCCCCAGCTGTGTACCCCGCTGTGGCCCACTGTGTCCCCGCTGTATCGACGCTGTGTCCCGCTGTGTCCCACTGTGTCCTCGCTGTGTCCCCCGCTGTCTCCCGCTCTCTCCCCCGCTGTGTCTCACGCTTTGTCCCAGCTGTGTCCCACTGTGTTCCGCTGTTTCCCGCTGTGCCCCCACTGTGTCCCGTTGTGTCCACAGCTGTGTACCACGCTGTGTAACGCTGTGTCCCCGCTGTATCGACGCTGGGTCCCGCTGGGTCCCGCTGGGTCCTTGCTGTGTTCCCCGCTGTGTCCCGCAGTCTCCCCCGCTGTGTCCCCCGCTGTGTCCTCGCTGTGTCCCCCGCTGTGTCCCGCTGTGTCCTCGCTGGGTCCCCCGCTGGGTCCCGCTTTGTCCCCTGCTGTGTCCCGCTGGGTCCCACTGTGTCCCGCTCTGTCTCTGCTGTGTCCCGCTGTGTCCTGCTGTGTCCTCGCTGTGTCCCCCGCTGTCTCCCGCTCTGTCCCCCGCTGTGTCTCACGATTTGTCCTCGCTGTGTCCCACTGTTTCCCACTCTGTCCCGCTGTGCCCCCACTGTGTCCCCTTGTGTCCACAGATTTGTACCACACTGTGTAACGCTGTATCCCCGCTGTATCGACGCTGGGTCCCGCTGGGTCCCGCTGGGTCCTCGCTGTGTTCCCTGCTGTGTCCCGCTGTGTCCCCCGGTGTGTCCTCCGCTGTTTTCCTGTCTGTGTCCCCCGCTGTGTCCCGCTGTGTCCTCGCTGGGCCCCCCGCTGTTTCCCGCTGGGTCCCCCGCTGTGTCCCTCTGTATCCCGATGTGTCCCCTGCTCTGTACCCTGCTTTGTCCCGCTGTGTCCGCCGCTGTGTCCCGCTGTGTCCCCCGCTGTGTCCCGCTGTGTCTTCGCTGTGTCCCGCTCTGTCTCCTCCTTGTCCACGCTGTGTCCCGCTCTGTCCCGTGGTGTCCCGCTTTGTCCCCCGCTGTGTCCCCCGCTGAGTCCCCGCTGTGTCCCCGCTGTGTCCCGCTGTGTACTGCTGTGTCCCCCGCTGAGTACCACTGTGTCCCCGCTGTGTCCCCGCTGTGTCCCCGCTGTGTC
>NW_012290604.1:0-8396 GCF_000151885.1 Dipodomys ordii | reverse complement strand
GTCCCCACTGTGTGCCCCTTGTGTCCCGCTGTGTACCCCGCTGTGTCCAGCTGTGTTCCCGCTGTGTCCCGCTGTGTCCCCTCTCTGTCCCCTGCTGTCCCCCGCTGTGTCTCCCGCTGTGTCCCGCTGTGTCCCGCTGTGTCGCCCGCTTTGTCCCGCTGGGCCCCTGCAGTGTCCCCGCTGTGTCACACTGTGTCACACTGTGTCCCGTGTTGTCCCGCTTTGGCCCCGGCTGTGACCTCGTTGTGTTTCTCGCTGTGTCCCGCTGTGTACCCTTCTGTGTCCCCCGCTGTGTCCCGCTGTGTCCCGCTGTGACCCGCTGTGTCCTCGCTGTGTCCCCCGCTGTGTCCCGCTGTGTCCCCAGCTGTGACCCGCTGTGTCCTGCTGTGTCCCCCACTGTGTCCCTGCTGTCTCCCCGGTGTGTCACACTGTTTCTCGCTGTGTACTGCTGTGTCTCCCGCTGAGTTCCTCTGTGTCCCGCTGTGTCCCAATGTGTCCTCGCTGTGTCACGCTCTGTCCTGCTCTGTCCCCGCTGTGTCCTGCTTTGTCCCGCTGTGTCCCCACTGTGTGCCCGCTGTGTCCCTCTGTGTAGCCCGCTGTGTCCGCTGTGTCCCCTCTCTTTCCTCTGCTGTCCCCGCTGTGTCCCCCGCTGTGACCCGCTGTGTCCCGCTGTGTCCCCCGCTGTGTCCCCACTGTGTGCCCCCTGTGTCCCACTGTGTACCCCGCTGTGTCCAGCTGTGTTCCCGCTGTGTCCACTGCTGTGTCCTGCTGTGTACCCCGCTGTGTCCCACTTTGTCCTCGCTGGGTCCCCCACTGTGTCCCGCTGTGTCCCGCTCTGTCCCTGCTGTGTCCCGCTGTGTCCTGCTGTGTCCTCGATGGGTCCCCCGCTGTCTCCCGCTCTGTCCCCCGCTTTGTCTCACGATTTGTCCTCGCTGTGTCCCACTGTGTCCCCCTGTGTCCTGCTGTGCCCCCACTGTGTCCCGTTATGTCCACATATGTGTACCACGCTGTGTAACGCTGTATCCCCGCTGTATCGACGCTGTGTCCCGCTGTGTCCTCGCTGTGTTCCCCGCTGTGTCCCGCTGTGTCCTCGCTGGGTCCTCCGCTGTGTCCCGCTATGTCCCCTGCTGTGTCCCGCTGTGTCCTCGCTGGGTACCCCGCTGTGTCCGGCTGTGTCCTCGCTGGGTCCCCTGCTGTGTCCCGCTGTGTCCCCCGCTGTGTCCCGCTTTGTCCTCGCTGGGTCCCCCACTGTGTCCCGCTGTGTCCCGCTCTGTCCCTGCTGTGTCCCGCTGTGTCCTGCTGTGTCCTCGATGTGTCCCCCGCTGTCTCCCGCTCTGTCCCCCGCTTTGTCTCACGATTTGTCCTCGCTGTGTCCCACTGTGTCCCCCTGTGTCCCGCTGTGCCCCCACTGTGTCCCGTTATGTCCACATAGGTGTACCACGCTGTGTAACGCTGTATCCCCGCTGTATCGACGCTGTGTCCCGCTGTGTCCTCGCTGTGTTCCCCGCTGTGTCCCGCTCTGTCCCTGCTGTGTGCCGCTGTGCCCTGCTGTGTCCTCCCTGTGTCCCCCGCTGTCTCCCGCTCTGTCCCCCGCTGTATCTCACGATTTGCCTTCGCTTTGTCCCACTGTGTCCCGCTGTGTCCCGCTGTGCCCCCACTGTGTCCCCTTGTGTCCACAGATATGTACCACACTGTGTAACGCTGTATCCCCGCTGTATCGACGCTGGGTCCCGCTGGGTCCCGCTGTGTCCTCGCTGTGTTCCCTGCTGTGTCCCGCTGTGTCCCCCGGTGTGTCCCCCGCTGTTTTCCTGTCTGTGTCCCCCGCTGTGTCCTGCTGTGTCCTCGCTGGGCCCCCCGCTGTTTCCCGCTGTATACCCCGCTGTGTCCCGCTGTGTCCCCTGCTGTGTACCCTGCTTTGTCCCGCTGTGTTCCCCGCTGTGTCCCGCTGTGTCCCCCGCTGTGTGCCGCTGTGTCCTCGCTGTGTCGCGCTCTGTCTCCCCCTTGTCCCCGCTGTGTCCCGCGCTGTCCCGTGGTGTCCCGCTTTGTCCCCGCTGTGTCCGCCGCTGAGTCCCCGCTGTGTCCCCGCTGTGTCCCGCTCTGTCCTCCCTGTGTCCGCCGCTGTGTCCCGCTGTGTCCCCTGCTGTGTCCCGCTGTGTCTACTGCTGTGTTCCTGCTGTGTCCCGCTGTGTCCCCCTGTGTCCTCACTGTGTCCCACGCTGTGTTCCGCTGAGTACTTGCTGTGTCCCCCGATGTGTCCCGTTGTGTCCCCAGCCGTGTACCCCGCTGTGGCCCACTCTGACCCCGCTGTATCGACGCTGTGTCCCGCTGTGTCCCGCTGTGTCCTCGCTGTGTCCACCGCTGTGTCCCGCTGTGTCCCCGCTGTGTCCCGCTTTTTCCCCCGCTGTGTCCCGCTGTGTCCTCGCTGTGTCCCCCGCTGTGTCCTGATGTGTCCCGCTTTGTCCCGCTGTGTCCCTGATGTGACCCTCAGTGTCCCGGTGTGTCCCCGCTGTGGCCCCGCTGTGTCTGGCTGTGTATACCCCGCTTTATCCAGCTTTGTCCCCGCTGGGTCCCGCTGTGTCCTCGCTGTGGTCCCTGTTGTGTCCCGCTCTGTCCCCCGCTGTGTCCCCCGCTGTGTCCTGCTGTGTCCCATGCTGTGTCCCGTTTTGTCCCGCTGTGTCCCTCGCTGTGTCCCTGCTGTGTCCCCGCTGTGTCACGCTGTGTCCCTCTGTGTCCTGTTGTGTCCCACTGTGACCCTGCTGAGTCCCCCTATGTCCCGCTGTGTCCCGCTGTGTCGTCGCTCTGTCCCCCGCTGTGTCCCCCGCTGTGTCCCGCTGTGTCCCACTTTGTCCCGCTGAGTACACCGCTGTGTCCAACTGTGTCCCCGCTGTGTCCCGCTGTGTCCCCTCTCTCTCCCCTGCTGTCCCCCGCTGTGTCCCCCGCTGTGTCCTGCTGTGTCCCGCTGTGTCCCTGGGTGTGTTCTCCTGTGTCCATGCAGTGTGCCCGCTGTGTCCCGCTGTGTCACACTGTGTCCCGTGGTGTCCGGCTTTGTCACCCGCTGTGTCCCCCGCTGAGTCCGGCTGTTTCCCCGCTGTGTCCCAATGTGTCCTCGCTGTGTCCCCCGCTGTGTCCCGCAGTGTCTCCCCTGTGTCCCCCGCTGTGCCCCGCTGTGTCCCGCTGTGTCCCCTGCTATGTACCCTGCTGTGTCCCTCTGTGTCCCCCTGTGTCCTCACTGTGTCCCACGCTGTGTTCCGCTGAGTACTTGCTGTGTCCCCCGATGTGTCCCATTGTGTCCCCAGCCGTGTACCCCGCTGTGGCCCACTCTGACCCCGCTGTATCGATGCTGTGTCCCGCTGGGTCCCACTGTGTCCTCGCTGTGTCCACAGCTGTGTCCCGCTGTGTCCCCGCTGTGTCCCGCTTTTTCCCCCGCTGTGTCTCGCTGTGTCCTCGCTGTGTCCACCGCTGTGTCCGCTGTGTCCCCCGCTGTGTCCTGATGTGTCCCGCTTAGTCCCGCTGTGTCCCTGATATGACCCTCAGTGTCCAGTTGTGGCCCCGCTGTGGCCCCGCTGTGTCTGGCTGTGTATACCCCGCTTTGTCCAGCTTTGTCCCCGCTGGGTTCCGCTGTGTCCTCGCTGTGGTCCCTGTTGTGTCCCGCTCTGTCCCCCGCTGTGTCCCCCGCTGTGTCCTGCTGTGTCCCATGCTGTGTCCCGTTTTGTCCCGCTGTGTCCCTAGCTGAGTCCCTGCTGTGTCCCCGCTGTGTCACGCTGTGTCCCGCTGTGTCCTGTTGTGTCCCACTGTGACCCTGCTGAGTCCCCCTATGTCCCGCTGTGTCCCGCTGTGTCGTCGCTCTGTCCCCCGCTGTGTCCCCCGCTGTGTCCCGCTGTGTCCCGCTTTGTCCTGCTGTATCCCACTGTGTCCCCGCTGTGTGCCCGCTCTGTCACGCTGAGTACCCCGCTGTGTCCAACTGTGTCCCCGCTGTGTCCCGCTGTGTCCCCTCTCTCTCCCCTCCTGTCCCACGCTGTGTCCCCCGCTGTGTCCTGCTGGGTCCCGCTGTGTCCCTGGGTGTGTTCTCCTGTGTCCATGCAGTGTCCCCGCTGTGTCTCGCTGTCTCACACTGTGTCCCGTGGTGTCCGGGTTTGTCACCCGCTGTGTCCCCCGCTGAGTCCGGCTGTTTCCCCGCTGTGTCCCAATGTGTCCTTGCTGTGTCCCCCGCTGTGTCCCGCAGTGTCTCCCCTGTGTCCCCCGCTGTGTCCCGCTGTGTCCCACTGTGTCCCCTGCTGTGTACCCTGCTGTGTCCCGCTGTGTCCCGCGGTGTACCTGCTGTGTCCCGTTGTGTCCCCAGCTGTGTACCCCGCTGTGTCCCGCTGTGTCCCCGCCATTATCGACGCTGTGTCCCGCTGTGTCCCGCTGTGTCCTCGCTGTGTCCCCCGCTGTGTCCCTTTGTGTCCCCAGCTGTGTACCCCGCTGTGTTCTGCTGTGTCCCCGCTGTATCGACGCTGTGTCCTGCTGGGTCCCGCTGGGTCCTTGCTGTGTTCCCCGTTGTGTCCCGCTGTGTCCCCTGCTGTGTCCCCGCTGTGTCCCTGCTGTGTCCCTGCTGTGTCGCCGCTGTGTCCCGCTGTGTCCTGCTGTGTCCTCGCTGTGTCCCACGCTGTGTTCCGCTGTGTCCCCCGCTGTGTCCCGGTGTGTCCCGCTTTGTCCCCACTGTGTCCCGCTGTGTCCCCCGCTGTGTCCCGCTGTGTCCCGCTGTGTCCCTGCTGTGACCCTCTCTGTCCCCGCTGTATTGACGCTGTGTCCCGGTGTGTCCCGCTGTGTCCGCGCTGTGTTTCCGGCTGTGTCCCGCTGTGTACCCCTCTGTGTCCCCCGCTGTGTCCCGCTGTGTCCCCTCTCTGTCCCCTACTGTCCCCCGATGTGTCCCCTGCTGTGTCTTGCTCTGTCGCCCGCTTTGTCCCGCTTTGCCCCTGCAGTGTCCCCGCTGTGTCCCACTGTGTCACGCTGTGTCCCGCTGTGTCCTGTTGTGTCCCACTGTGACCCTGCTGAGTCCCCCTATGTCCCGCTGTGTCCCGCTGTGTCGTCGCTCTGTCCCCCGCTGTGTCCCCCGCTGTGTCCCGCTGTGTCCCGCTTTGTCCTGCTGTATCCCGCTGTGTCCCCGCTGTGCGCCCGCTCTGTCCCGCTGAGTACCCCGCTGTGTCCAACTGTGTCCCCGCTGTGTCCCGCTGTGTCCCCTCTCTCTCCCCTGCTGTCCCCCGCTGTGTCCCCCGCTGTGTCCTGCTGTGTCCTGCTGTGTCCCTGGGTGTGTTCTCCTGTGTCCATGCAGTGTCCCCGCTGTGTCTCGCTGTGTCACACTGTGTCCCGTGGTGTCCGGCTTTGTCACCCGCTGTGTCCCCCGCTGAGTCCGGCTGTTTCCCCGCTGTGTCCCAATATGTCCTCGCTGTGTCCCCCGCTGTGTCCCGCAGTGTCTCCCCTGTGTCCTCCGCTGTGTCCCGCTGTGTCCCGCTGTGTCCCCTGCTGTGTACCTTGCTGTGTCCCGCTTTGTCCCGCGGTGTACCTGCTGTGTCCCGTTGTGTCCCCAGCTGTGTACCCCGCCGTGTCCCGCTGTGTCCCCGCCATTATCGACGCTGTGTCCCGCTGTGTCCCGCTGTGTCCTCGCTGTGTCCCCCGCTGTGTCCCTTTTTGTCCCCAGCTGTGTACCCCGCTGTGTTCTGCTGTGTCCCCGCTGTATCGACGCTGTGTCCTGCTGGGTCCCGCTGGGTCCTCTCTATGTTCCCCGTTGTGTCCCGCTGTGTCCCCTGCTGTGTCCCCGCTGTGTCCCTGCTGTGTCCCTGCTGTGTCGCCGCTGTGTCCCACTGTGTCCTGCTGTGTCCTCGCTGTGTCCCACGCTGTGTTCCGATGTGTCCCCCGCTGTGTCCCGGTGTGTCCCGCTGTGTCCCCACTGTGTCCCGCTGTGTCCCCCGCTGTGTCCCGCTGTGTCCCGCTGTGTCCCTGCTGTGACCCTCTCTGTCCCCGCTGTATTGACGCTGTGTCCCGGTGTGTCCCGCTGTGTCCGCGCTGTGTTTCCGGCTGTGTCCCGCTGTGTACCCCTCTGTGTCCCCCGCTGTGTCCCGCTGTGTCCCCTCTCTGTCCCCTACTGTCCCCCGATGTGTCCCCTGCTGTGTCTTGCTCTGTCGCCCGCTTTGTCTCGCTGTGCCCCTGCAGTGTCCCCGCTGTGTCCCACTGTGTCACGCTGTGTCCCGCTGTGTCCTGTTGTGTCCCACTGTGACCCTGCTGAGTCCCCCTATGTCCCGCTGTGTCCCGCTGTGTCGTCGCTCTGTCCCCCGCTGTGTCCCCCGCTGTGTCCCGCTGTGTCCCGCTTTGTCCTGCTGTATCCCACTGTGTCCCCGCTGTGCGCCCGCTCTGTCCCGCTGAGTACCCCGCTGTGTCCAACTGTGTCCCCGCTGTGTCCCGCTGTGTCCCCTCTCTCTCCCCTGCTGTCCCCCGCTGTGTCCCCCGCTGTGTCCTGCTGTGTCCCGCTGTGTCCCTGGGTGTGTTCTCCTGTGTCCATGCAGTATCCCCGTTGTGTCTCGCTGTGTCAAACTGTGTCCCGTGGTGTCCGGCTTTGTCACCCGCTGTGTCCCCTGCTGAGTCCGGCTGTTTCCCCGCTGTGTCCCAATGTGTCCTCGCTGTGTCCCCCGCTGTGTCCCGCAGTGTCTCCCCTGTGTCCCCTGCTGTGTCCCGCTGTGTCCCCTGCTGTTTACCCTGCTGTGTCCCGCTGTGTCCCCTGCTGTGTCCCGCTGTGTCCCGCGATGTACCCGCTGTGTACCGTTGTGTCCCCAGCTGTGTACCCTGCTGTGTCCCGCTGTGTCCCCGCCATTATCGACGCTGTGTCCCGCTGTGTCCTCGCTGTGTCCCCCGCTGTGTCCCTTTGTGTCCCCAGCTGTGTACCCTGCTGTGTTCTGCTGTGTCCCCGCTGTATCGACGCTGTGTCCTGCTGGGTCCCGCTGGGTCCTCGCTGTGTTCCCAGTTGTGTCCCGCTGTGCCCACTGTGTCCCCGCTGTGTCCCTGCTGTGTCCCTGCTGTGTCGCCGCTGTGTCCCGCTGTGTCCTGCTGTGTCCTCGCTGTGTCCCACGCTGTGTTCTGCTGTGTCCCCCGCTGTGTCCCGCTGTGTCCCGCTGTGTCCCCCGCTGTGTCCCGCTGTGTCCCGCTGTGTCCCCCGCTTTGTCCCGCTGAGTCCCCTCTGTGTCACCGCTGTGACCTCGCTGTGTCCCCCGCTGTCTGCCGCTTTGTCCCCGTGTGTCCCTAGCTGTGTCCCGCTGTGTCCCACTGTGTACCCCGCTGTGTCCCACTATGTTCCCGCAGTGTCCCCCCTGTGTACCGCTGTGTCCCGCTGGGTGCACTCTGTGTCCCCCGCACTGTCCCGTTGTGTTCCCAGCTATGCACCCTGCTGTGTCCCGCTGTGTCCCCGCTGTAACGACGCTGGGTCCCGCTGGATCCCGCTATGTCCTCCATGTGTTCCCCGCTGTGTCCCGTTGTGTCCCCAGTTGTGTACCTCGCTGTGTCCCACTGTGTCCCCGCTGTATCGACGCTGGGTCCCGCGGGGTCCCGCTGTGTCCTCCCTGTGTCCCCCGCTGTGTCCCGCTGTGTCCCACTGTGTCCGCCCCTGTGTCCCACGCTGTGTTCCGCTGGGTCCTCGCTGTGTCCCGCTCTATCCTGCTGTGTCCTCGATCTGTCCCCCGGTGTGTCCCGCTGTGTCCCCGCTGTGTCCCAAGCTGTGTCCCGCTGTGTACCGCACTGTGTCCCCCTCTGTGTCCCGCTGTGTCCCAAGCTGTGTCCCGCTGTGTACCGCACTGTGTCCCCCTCAGTGTCCCGCTGTGTCCCCCGCTGTGTCCCGCCGTGTCCCCCGCTGTGTCCCTGCTGTGTCCCCGCTGTGTCCTGCTGTATACTGCTGTGTCCCCCGCTGAGTCCCGCTGTGTCCCCGCTGTGTCCCTCTGTGTTCCCCATGTGTCCCCCGCTGTGTCCCACCGTGTCCCACTGTGTCCCCCACTGTTTCCCCCGCTGTGGCCGGCTGTGTCCCCCGCTTTGTCCCGCTGTGTCCACAGCTGTGTCCCCGCTGTGTCCCGCTTTTTCCCTGGCTGTATCCCGCTGTGTCCTCACTGTGTCCCCCGCTGTATCCCGCTGTGTCCTCGCTGTGTCCCCAGCTGTGTCCCGCTGTGTCCCCCGCTTTATCCCGCTGTGTCCCACTGTGTCCCCGCTGTGTCCCGCTGTGTCCCGCTGTGTCCCCGGTGTGCCCGCTGTGTCCCGCTGTGTACCCCGCTGTGTCCAGCTATGTCACCGCTGTGTCCCGCTGTGGCCCATCTCTGTCTCCGCTGTCCCCCGCTGTGTCCCCCACTGTGTGCCGCTGTGTCCCGCTATGTCCCCCGCTGTCA
>NW_012290603.1:0-1657 GCF_000151885.1 Dipodomys ordii | reverse complement strand
ATCATGGTGTGTCTCCGCTGTGGCCCCGCTGTGTCTGGCAGTGTATACCCCGCTTTGTCCAGCTTTGTCCCCGCTGGGTCCCGCTGTGTCCTCGCTGTGGTCTTTGTTGTGTCCCGCTCTGTCCCCCGCTGTGTCCCCCGCTATGTCCTGCTGTGTCCCATGCTGTGTCCCGTTTTGTCCCGCTGTGTCCCTCGCTGTGTCCCTGCTGTGTCCCCGCTGTGTCACGCTGTGTCCCGCTGTGTCCTGTTGTGTCCCACTGTGACCCTGCTGAGTCCCCCTATGTCCCGCTGTGTCCCGCTGTGTCGTCGCTCTGTCCCCCGCTGTGTCCCCCGCTGTGTCCCGTTGTGTCCCGCTTTGTCCTGCTGTATCCCACTGTGTCCCCGCTGTGCGCCCTCTCTGTCCCACTGAGTACCCCGCTGTGTCCAACTGTGTCCCCGCTGTGTCCCGCTGTGTCCCCTCTCTCTCCCCTGCTGTCCCCCGCTGTGTCCCCCGCTGTGTCCTGCTGTGTCCCGCTGTGTCCCTGGGTGTGTTCTCCTGTGTCCATGCAATGTCCCCCCTGTGTCTCGCTGTGTCACACTGTGTCCCGTGGTGTCCGGCTTTGTCACCCGCTGTGTCCCCCGCTGAGTCCGGCTGTTTCCCCGCTGTGTCCCAATGTGTCCTCGCTGTGTCCCCCGCTGTGTCCCGCAGTGTCTGCCCTGTGTCCCCCGCTGTGTCCCGCTGTGTCCCGCTGTGTCCCCTGCTGTGTACCCTGCTGTGTCCCGCTGTGTCCCGCGGTGTACCTGCTGTGTCCCGTTGTGTCCCCAGCTGTGTACCCCGCTGTGTCCCGCTGTGTCCCCGCCATTATCGACGCTGTGTCCCGCTGTGTCCCGCTGTGTCCTCGCTGTGTCCCCCGCTGTGTCCCTTTGTGTCCCCAGCTGTGTACCCCGCTGTGTTCTGCTGTGTCCCCGCTGTATCGACGCTGTGTCCTGCTGGGTCCCGCTGGGTCCTTGCTGTGTTCCCCGTTGTGTCCCGCTGTGTCCCCTGCTGTGTCCCCGCTGTGTCCCTGCTGTGTCCCTGCTGTGTCGTCGCTGTGTCCCGCTGTGTCCTGCTGTGTCCTCTCTGTGTCCCACGCTGTGTTCCGCTGTGTCCCCCGCTGTGTCCCGGTGTGTCCCGCTTTGTCCCCACTGTGTCCCGCTGTGTCCCCCGCTGTGTCCCGCTGTGTCCCGCTGTGTCCCTGCTGTGACCCTCTCTGTCCCCGCTGTATTGACGCTGTGTCCCGGTGTGTCCCGCTGTGTCCGCGCTGTGTTTCCGGCTGTGTCCCGCTGTGTACCCCTCTGTGTCCCCCGCTGTGTCCCTCTGTGTCCCCTCTCTGTCCCCTGCTGGCCCCCGATGTGTCCCCTGCTGTGTCTTGCTCTGTCGCCCGCTTTGTCCCGCTGTGTCCCCCGATGAGTCCCGTTGTGTCCCCAGCCGTGTACCCCCCTGTGGCCCACTCTGACCCCGCAGTATCGATGCTGTGCCCCTGCAGTGTCCCCGCTGTGTCCCACTGTGTCCCGCTGTGTCCCGATGTGTCCTGTTGTGTCCCACTGTGACCCTGCTGAGTCCCCATAAGTCCCGCTGTGTCAAGCTGTGTCGTCGCTAAGTCCCCCGCTGTGTCCCCCAAAAAGTCCCGCAGGTCCCG
>NW_012290602.1:0-11501 GCF_000151885.1 Dipodomys ordii | reverse complement strand
GACAAAGTGGTACACTGTGTGTCACAGTGTGGAATTAGCATGGTACATAGTTGAGTTACATCGGACTAAGCGTTAACACAGTGTGTGTCAGCAGGACTCATAGGGATTCAGCTGGTATCAGATGTGGAGAAAGTGGGGATTTAGTAGGTGACAGCAGGGAGACTCAGCGGGACACAGTTAGTTTTATAAGTAACTCAGAAAGACACAGCGGGGGAAAACAGCGGGAACACAGTTGGTACACTTTTCGGTTCACAGCAGGTGACAGTGTGGACACAGTTAGGACATAGTGGGGGACACAGTGGGTCACAGCGGTGACATAGCGGGACACAGCTGGGGTTATATCGAGGTCACCGCGGGACACAGGAGGACAAAGCGGGGACACAGTGGGGACACAGCTGGGAACACAGTGGGACACAGCGGGGGATACAGTGAGGACACAGCGGGGACATAGCAGGGACATTTCGGGACACCGTGTGACACAGAGGGGACACAGCGTGACATAGCGGTGACACAGCGACGACACAGCAGGGACACATCGGGGGACACAGCAGGGGACACAGCGGGATACAGCGGTGGACACAGCGGGACACAGCTGGACACAGCGGGGACACAGCAGAGGACACAGCAAGGACACAGCGGGATACAGCGGGACACAACGGGGCACAGCGGGACACAGCGGGTGACACAGCGGGACACAGCAGGACACAGCAGGGACACAGCAGGGACACAGCGGGTACACAGGAGGGGACACAATGGGACATAGTGGGACATAGCGTGACAAAATGGGACACAGCGTTACACAGTGGGGGACACAGCGAGGACACAGATTGACACAGCGGGACACAGCTGGGACACAGCGGGACACAGCGTGGGACATAGCAGGGGACACAGTGGGACACATCGGGGGACACAGCGGGACACAGCGGGACACAGCGGGGACACAGCGGGGGACACAGCGAGGACACAGCGGGACACAGCGGGACAAAATGGGACACAGAGGGACACAGCGGGGGACACAGCGGGGGAAAGCGGGGACATACTGGTGGACAGCAGGGACACAGCGGGACACACCAGACACATAGCGGGGACACAGCGGACACAGCAGGGACACAGCGGGACACAGCGGGGGACACAGCGGGACACAGCGTGGACACAGCGGGACAGAGGAAGACACAGCCGTGAGAAAGCGTGGACACAGCGTGACACAGCGGGACACAGCAGGGACACAGCCGGTACACAGGAAGGGACACAGTGGGACACAGCGGGACATAGCGAGGACACAGCGGGGGCAAAGAGGCGGCCAGAGCGGGACAGAGCGTGACACATCGGGGACACAGCGGGGACACAGCGGGACACAGCGGGGACCCAGCGGGGACACAGCGGGACACAGCGGGGACAAAGTGAGAACAGAGCGGGACACAGTGTCGACACAGCGGGACACAGCAGGACACATTTGGGGGACACAGCAGTGGACACAGCGGGACACAGCGGGGGACACAGCGAGGACACAGCAGGACACAGCGTGGACACAGCGGGGGACAGCGGGGACACAGCGGGACACGGCGGGACACAGCGGGGACACAGCGGGGACAAAGCGGGGGACAGCAGGGAAACACAGCGGGACAAAGCGGGACACATCGGGGACACAGCGGGACACAGCGGGGAACACAGCGGGGACACAGCGGGGACACAGCGGTACACAGCGGGACACAGCTGGGACACAGTGGGACACAGCTGGACACAGCGGGAGACAATACGGGACATAGCGGGTGACAGAGAGGGACACAGCGGGGGACAAAGCGGGAGACACAGCGGGACACAACGGGGGACACAGCGGGACACAGGGGGACACAGTGGGGACAGAGGGACACAGCGGGGACACGGCAGAGAACACAGCGGGGGACAAAGTGAGACACCACGGGACACAGCGGGACAAAGCGGAGACACAATGGGGACACAGCGGGGACACAGCGGGGACACAGCAAGGACACAGCGGGGGACAGAGCGGGACACAGCGGGACACAGCGGGGACACAGCGGGACACAGCAGAAACACAGCGGGGACACAGCAGGACACAGCGGGACACTGCGGGACAAAGTGGGACTCAGTGGGCGACACAGCGGGACACAGCGGGGGACATAGAGGCGGATACAGGGGAACACAGCGGGGACACAGCGGGAAATAGCGGGGGTCATAGCAAGGACACATCGGGACACAGGAGAACCAAGCAGGGACACAGTAGGGACACAGCAGGTGCCACAAAGAGACACAGCAGGGGATACAGCGGGACACAGCGCGACACAGCGGGGACACAGCAGGGGCCACAGCGGGACACAGCGCGACACAGCGGGGACAAAGCAGGGGACACAGCGAGGACACAGAGGGATACAGCGGGGACACAGTGCGACACAGCGGGGGACACAGCGGGGACACAGCGGGACACAGAGGGGACCCAGCGGGACAGAGCGAAACACAGCGGGGACACAGCGGGGACAAAGCGGGGGACAGCAGGGAAACACAGCGGGACAAAGCGGGACACATCGGGGACACAGCGGGACACAGCGGGGAACACAGCGGGACACAGCGGGACACAGCGGGGACACAGCGGTACACAGCGGGACACAGCTGGGACACAGTGGGACACAGCTGGACACAGCGGGAGACAATACGGGACATAGCGGGTGACAGAGAGGGACACAGCGGGGGACAAAGTGGGAGACAAAGCGGGACACAACGGGGGACACAGCGAGACCCAGGGCTACACAGTGGGGAAAGAGGGACACAGCGGGGATACAGCAGAGAACACAGCGGGGGACAAAGTGAGACACCACGGGACACAGAGGGACAAAGCGGCGACACAATGGGGACACAGCGGGGACACAGCAAGGACACAGCGGGGGACAGAGCGGGACAGAGCGGGACACAGCGGGGACACAGCGGGACACTGCGGGACAAAGTGGGACTCAGTGGGCGACACAGCGGGACACAGCGGGGGACATAGAGGCGGATACAGGGGAACACAGCGGGGACACAGCGGGAAATAGCGGGGGTCATAGCAAGGACACATCGGGACACAGGAGAACCAAGCGGGGACACAGTGGGGACACAGCAGGGGCCACAAAGAGACACAGCAGGGGACACAGCGCGACATAGCCGGGACACAGCAGGACACAGTGGGGGACACAGTGGTGGACAAAGGGGCAGACACAGCAGGACAGAGCGGGACACATCGGGGACACAGCGGGGACACAGTGAGACACAGCGGGGACCCAGCGGGATACAGTGGGGGACAGCAAGCACACAGGGGGACAGAGTGGGACAGAGCGGGACACAGCGGGCACACAGCGAGGACACAGCGGGACACAGCGGGACACAGCAGGGGGACACAGCAGTGGACACAGCGGGACACAGCAGGGGATACAGCGAGGACACAGCAGGACACAGCGTGGACACAGCGGGGGACAGCGGGGACACAGCGGGACACGGCGGGACACAGCGGGGACACAGCAAGGACAAAGCGGGGGACAGCAGGGAGACACAGCGGGACACAGCGGGACACAGCGGGGACACAGCGGGTCACAGCGGGGAACACAGCGGGGACACAGCGGGGACACAGCGGTACACAGCGGGACACAGCGAGGACACAGCGGGACTCAGCTGGACACAGCGGGAGACACAATGGGACACAGCGGGGGACAGAGCGGAACACAGCGGGGGAAAAAGCGGGAGAAACAGCGGGACACAGCGGGGGACACAGCGGGACACTGGAGGACACAGTGGGGACACAGCGGGACACAGCGGGGACACAGCGGAGGACACAGCGGGGACACAGCGGGGACACAGCAAGGACACAGCGGGGGACACAGCAGGACACAGCGGGGACACAGCAGGACACAGCGGAGACACAGCGGGGATACAGCAGAACACAGCAAGGCACAGCGGGACACAGTGTGACTCAGCGGGGGACACAGCGGGACACAGCGGGGGTCGTAGCGAGGACACAGCTGGACACAGGAGGACAAAGCGGGAACACAGCGGGGACACAGCAGGGTCCACCATGGGACACAGCAGGGGACACAGCGGGACACAGCGCGACACAGCGGGGACAAAGCAGGGGACACAGCGAGGACACAGAGGGATACAGCGGGGACACAGTGCGTCACAGCGGGGGACACAGCGGGGACACAGCGGGACACAGAGGGGACCCAGCGGGATAGAGCGAAACACAGCGGGGACAAAGTGAGAACAGAGCGGGACAAAGCGGGGACACAGAAGGACACAACAGGGTGAGCGGGGACACAGAGGGACACAGCGGGACACAGCGGGGACACAGCGAGGACACAGCGGGACACAGTGGGGGACACAGCAGTGGACACAGCGGGACAATGCGGGGGACACAGCGAGGACAACGCAGGACACAGCGTGGACACAGTGGGGACACAGCGGGACACAGAGGAGGACACAGCAGGACACAGCGGGGACACAACGGGGACACAGCGGGGACACAGCAGGGACACAGCAAGGACACAGCAGGGGACACAGCGGGACACAGCGGGACACAGCGGGGACACAGCGGGACACAGCGGAGACACAGCGGGGACACAGCAGAACACAGCGGGACACAGTGGGACACAGTGGGACTCAGCGGGGGACACAGCGGGACACAGCAGGGGACATAGAGTCGGACAAAGGGGGACAAGGCGGGGACACGTCAGGGGTCGTAGCGAGGACACAGCGGGACACAGCGGGGAACACAGCGGGGACACAGCGGTACACAGCGGGACACAGCGGAGACACAGCGGGACACAGCTGGACACAGCGGGAGACACAATGGGACACAGCGGGGGACACAGCGGGACACAGCGGGGGACAAAGCGGGAGAAACAGCGGGACACAGCGGGGGACACAGCGGGACACTGGGGGACACACCGGGGACACAGCGGGGGACAGCAAGCACACAGCAGGACACAGCGGGACACACGGGGACAAAGCGCGGACACAGCGGGACATAGTGGGAACCTAGCGGGACAAAGCCGGGGACACAGCGGGGGACACACTGGGATACAGCGGGGAACTCAGCGAGGACACAGCAGGACACAGCGTGGACACAGAGGGGGACAGCGGGGACATAGCCGGACACAGCGGGTCACAGCGGGGACACAGTGGGGACAAAGCGGGGACAGCATGGAGACACAGCAGGACACATTGGGACACAGCGGGGACACAGCGGTACACAGCGGGACACAGCGGGGACACAGCGGGACTCAGCTGGACACAGCGGGACACAAAATGGGACACAGCGGGGGACAGAGCGGGACATAGTGGGAACCCAGCGGGACAGAGCGGGGGACACAGCAGGGGACACACTGGGATACACCGGGGAACACAGCGAGGACACATCAGGACAAAGCGTGGACACAGTGGGGGACAGCGGGGACACAGCCGGACACAGCGGGTCACAGCGGGGACACAGCGGGGACAAAGTGGGGACAGCAGGGAGACACAGCAGGACACATTGGGACACAGAGGGGACACAGCGGTACACAGCGGACACAGCGGGGACACAGCTGGTCTCAGCTGGACACAGCGGGACACACAATGGGACACAGCGGGGGACAGAGCGGGACACAGCGGGGGAAAAAGCGGGAGAAACAGCGGGACACAGCGGGGGACACAGCGGGACACTGGGGGACACAGTGGGGACTCAGCGCGACACAGCGGGGACACAGCGGAGGACACAGCGGGGGTCAAAGCGAGACACCACGGGACACAGCAGGACACAGCGGGGACACAACGGGGACACAGCGGGGACACAGCGGGGACAAAGCGGAGGACAGCAGGGAGACACAGCGGGACACAGCGGGACACAGCGGGGACACAGCGGGACACAGCGGGGAACACAGCGGGGACACAGCGGTACACAGCGGGACACAGCGGAGACACAGCGGGACACAGCTGGACACAGCGGGAGACACAATGGGACACAGCGGGGGACAGAGCGGGACAAAGCGGGGGACAAAGCGGGAGAAAAAGCGGGACACAGCGGAGGACACAGCGGGACACTGGGGGACACAGTGGGGACACAGCGGGACACAGAGGAGGACACAGCAGGGGACAAATCGAGACACCACGCGACACAGCAGGACACAGCGGGGACACAACGGGGACACAGCGGGGACACAGCGGGGACACAGCAAGGACACAGCAGGGGACACAGCGGGACACAGGGGGACACAGCGGGGACATAGCGGGACACAGCGGAGACACAGCAGGGACACAGCGGGACACAGCAGGGACACAGCGAGACACAGCGGGGAACACAGCGGGGACACAGCAGGGACACAGCGGTACACAGCGGGACACAGCGAGGACACAGCGGGACTCAGCTGGACACAGCGGGAGACACAATGGGACACAGCGGGGGACAGAGCGGAACACAGCGGGGGAAATAGCGGGAGAAACAGCGGGACACAGCGGGAGACACAGCGGGACACTGGGGGACAAAGTGGGGACAGAGAGGGACACAGCGTGGACACAGCGGAGGACACAGCGGGGGACAAAGTGAGACACCACCGGACACAGCGGGACACCGGGGACACAATGGGGACACAGCGGGGACACAATGGGGACACAGCAAGGACACAGCGGGGATACAACGGGGACACAGCAAGGACACAGCGGGGGATACAGAGGGACACAGCGGGACACAGTGGGGACACAGCAGGACACAGAGGGACACAGCGGGACAAAGTGGGACTCAGTGGGGGACACAGCGGGACACAGCAAGGACATAGCAGGGGACACAGCGGGGACACAGCGTGGGACACAGCGGGACACAGCAAGGACATAGCGGGGGACACAGCGGGACACAACCGGGACACAGCAGGGACACAGCGGGACTCAGCGGAGGACACAGCAGGGGCCACAGCGGGGGACACAGCAGGACACAGCGGGGACACAGCGGGACACAGCGGGACACAGCGGGTACACAGCGGGGTGAGTGGGGACACAGCAGGACACTGCGGGGACACAGCGAGGACACAGCGGGACACAGCGGAACACAGCGGGAGACACAGCAGTGGACACAAAAGGACACAGTGGGGGACAAAGCGAGGACACAGCAGGACATAGCGTGGACACAGTGGGGGACAGCGGGGACACAGCCGGACACAGCGGGACACAGCGGAGACAGAGCGGGGACAAAGTGGGGACAAAGCGGGGACAGCAGGGAGACATTGGGACACAGCGGGGACACAGCGGTACACAGCGGGACACAGCGGGACACAGCGGGGACACAGCGGGACTCAGCTGGACACAGCGGGACACACAATGGGACACAGCGGGGGACAGAGCGGGACACAGCGGGGGAAAAAGCGGGAGAAACAGCGGGCCACAGTGGGGGACACTGGGGGACACAGTGGGGACACAGAGCGACACAGCGAGGACACAGCGGAGGACACAGCGGGGGACAAAGCGAGACACCACGGGACACAGCAGGACACAGCGGGCACACAACGGGGACACAGCGGGGACACAGCAAGGACACAGCGGGGGACACAGCGGGACACAGCGGGACACAGCGGGGACACAGCAGGACACAGCGGAGACACAGCGGGGACACAGCAGAACACAGCGGGACACAGCGGGACACAGTGTGACTCAGCGGGGGACACAGCGGGACACAGCGGGGGACATAGAGTCGGACACAGGGGGAAAAGGCGGGGACACAGCGGGACACAGTGGGGGTCGTAGCGAGGACACAGCGGGACACAGGAGGACAAAGCGGGGACACAGCGGGGACACAGCAGGGACCACAATGGGACACAGCAGGGGACACAGCGTGACACAGCGGGGACAAAGCAGGGGACACAGCGAGGACACAGAGGGATACAGCGGGGACACAGTGGGACACAGCGGGGGACACAGCGTGGACACAGCGGGACACAGTGGGACACAGCAAGGACACAGCAAGGACATAGCGGGGGACACAGCGGGACACAGCCGGGACACAGCAGGGACACAGCAGGACACAGCGAAGGACACAGCAGGGGACACAGCGGGGGACACAGCGGGACACAGCGGGACACAGTGGGGGACACAGCGGGGCACAAAGAGGCAGACACAGCAGGACAGAGCGGGACACATCGGAGACACAGCGGGGACACAGCGGGACACAGCGGAGAACCAGCGGGACACAGCAGGGACACAGCGAGGACACAGCAGGACACAGCGAGACACAGTGGGAAACATTGGGGGACAGAGCGGGACACAGCGGGGGACATAGAGGCGGACACAGCGGGGACACAGTGGGGGCCACAATAGACACAGCAGGGGACACAGCGCGACACAGCACGACACAGCGGGGACACAGCAGGGGACACAGCGAGGACACAGCGGGATACAGCGGGGACACAGCGGGGACACAGCGGGGACACAGCCGGACACAGCTGGACACAGCGGGAGACACAACGGGACACAGCGGGGGACAGAGCGGGACACAGCGTGGGACAAAGCGGGTGACACTGCGGGACCCAGCAGGGCACACAGCGGGATACTGCGAGACACGGTAGGGACAGAGCGGGACACAGCGGGACACAGCTGGGGACACAGCGGGACACAGCCAGACACAGCGGTAACAAAGCTGGGACACAGCGGGACAGAGCGGGACACAGTGTGACACAGCAGTGACACAGCGGGGGAGAGAGGGCACACCGGAGGACAAAGGGGATACAGCGGGACAGAGCAGGGGTAGGGGGGACACAGCGGGTCACAGCAAGACACAGCGGGGACACAGCGGGACACAGCATGACACAGCGGGGGACACAGCGGGGGACACAGCAGGACACAACCGGGACACAGCAGAGACACAGCGGGACACAGCGGAGGACACAGCAGGGGACACAGCCGGCGACACAGCGGGACACAGCGGGACAAAGCGGGACACAGCGGGACATAGAGGGGGACACAGTGGGGGACAAAGAAGTGGATACAGCAGGACAGAGCGGGACACATCGGGGACACAGCGGGGACAAAACGGGACACAGCGGGGACCCAGCGGGACCCAGCGGGACACAGAGGGGACAAAGTGAGAACAGAGCGGGACACAGCGTCGAAACAGCGGGGACACAGCTGGGACACAGCGGGGACACAGCAACGACACAATGGGGACAAAGCAGGGGACAGCAGGGAGACACAGCAGGACACAGTGGGGCACAGCGGGGACACAGCGGGGACACAGCGGTACACAGCGGGACACAGTGGGGGACAAAGCGGGACACAGCCTGGGACAAAGCAGGAGACACAGCGTGACACATAGGGGGACACAGCAGTGGACATAGTGGGACACAGTGGGGGACACAGCGAGGGCACATCAGGACACATCGTGGACACAGCGTGGACAAAGCGCGGACACAGTGGGACACAGTGGGGGAGTGCGAGGACACAGAGGGACACAGCGGGACACTATGGGGACACACCGGGGACACAGCGGGGGACAGCAAGCACACAGCGGGACTCAGCAGGACACAGGGGGACACAGCGGGACACAGCGGGGAACACAGCGGGGGACGCAGCGGGGGACAAAGCGCGGACACAGCGGGACATAGTGGGAACCCAGCGGGACAAAGCGGGGGACACAGCGGGGGACACACCAGGATACAGCGGGGAACACAGCGGGACACAGCGGGACACAGCAAGGACATAGCGGGGGGCACAGCGGGACACAACCGGGACACAGCAGGGACACAGCGGGACACAGCGGAGGACACAGCAGGGGACACAGCGGGGGACACAGCGGGACAAAGTGGGACACAGCGGGAAACAGTAGGGACACAGCGGGGGACAAAGAACTGGATAAGGCAGGACAGAGCGGGACACATCGGGGACACAGCGGGGACTAAGCGGGACACAGCGGGGACCCAGCGGGACACAGCGGGACACAGCGGGGTGAGTGGGGACACAGAGGGACACAGCGGGACACAGCGGGGACACAGCGGGAACAGCGGGGACAAAGTGAGAACAGAGCGGGACACAGCGTCGACACAGCGGGGACACAGTGAGGACACAGCGGGACACAGCGGGACACATTGGTGGACACAGCGGGGGACAGCAGGGACACAGCGGGACATGGCGGGACACAGCGGGGACAAAGAGGGGACAAAGCGGAGGACAGCAGGGAGACACAGCGGGACAAAGCGGGACACATCGGGGACACAGCAGGACACAGAGGGGAACACAGCGGGGACACAGCGGTACACAGCGGGGAACACAGCGGGGACATAGTGGGACACAGCTGGACACAGCGGGAGACACTACGGGACATAGCGGGTGACAGAGAGGGACACAGCGGGCCACAAAGCGGGAGACACAGCGGGACACAACGCGGGACACAAGGGGACACAGTGGGGACAGAGGGACACAGCGGGGACACAGCAGAGAACACAGCGGGGGACAAAGTGAGACACCACGGGACACAGCGGGACACAGCGGCGACAGAATGGGGACACAGCGGGGACACAGCGGGGACACAGCAAGGACACAGCGGGGGACAGAGCGGGACACAGCGGGACACAGCGGGGACAGGGCGGGACACAGCGGAGACACAGCGGGGACACAGCAGGACACAGCGGGACACAGCGGGACAAAGTGGGACTCAGTGGGCGACACAGCGGGACATAGCGGGGGACATAGAAGCGGATACAGGGGAACACAGTGGGGACACAGTGGGAAATAGCGGGGGTCATAGCAAGGACACATCGGGACACAGGAGAACCAAGCGGGGACACAGTGGGGACACAGCAGGGGCCACAAAGAGACACAGCATGGGACACAGCGGGAAACAGCGCGACACAGCGGGGACACAGCAGGGGACACAGCGGGACACAGCTGGGACACAGCAGGACACAGTGGGGGACACAGCGGTGGACAAAGGGGCAGACACAGCAGGACAGAGCGGGACACATCGGGGACACAGCGGGGACACAGTGAGACACAGCGGGGACCCAGCGGGATACAGTGGGGGACAGCAAGCACACAGGGGGACAGAGCGGGACAGAGCGGGACACAGCGGGCACACAGCGAGGACAAAGCGGGACACAACGGGACACAGCAGGGGGACACAGCAGTGGACACAGCGGGACAGGGCGGGGGATACAGCGAGGACACAGCAGGACACAGCGTGGACACAGCGGGGGACAGCGGGGACAAAGCGGGACACGGCGGGACACAGCGGGGACACAGCAAGGACAAAGCGGGGGACAGCAGGGAGACACAGCGGGACACAGCGGGACACAGCGGGGACACAGCGGGACACAGCGGGGAACACAGCGGGGACACAGCGGGGACACAGCGGTACACAGCGGGACACAGTGAGGACACAGCGGGACTCAGCTGGACACAGCGGGAGACACAATGGGACACAGCGGGGGACAGAGCGGAACACAGCGGGGGAAAAAGCGGGAGAAACAGCGGGACACAGCAGGGACACAGCGGGACACAGTGTG
>NW_012290601.1:0-9776 GCF_000151885.1 Dipodomys ordii | reverse complement strand
TCTGTATCCTGCTGTGTCCCGCTGTGTCCCCCACTATGTCCCACTGTGTCCCGCTGTGTGCCCCCTTTGTTCCCCTCTGTGTCCTGCTGTGTCCCCTGCTGTGTCCCCGCTGTGTCCCGCTGTGTCCCCGCTGTGTAACGCTGTGTCCCGCTTTGTGTCCTGCTGTGTCACCTGCTGTGTCCCTGCTGTGTCCCGCTGTGTCCCGCTGTGTCCCGCTGTGTACCCCGCAGTGTCCTGCTGTGTCGCCCGACGTGTCCCGCTGTGTCCCGCTGTATCCCCACTGTGTCCCGCTGTGTCCCCTCTGTGTCCCCTGCTGTGTCCCGCTGTGTCCCCGGCTGGGTCCCCGGCTGTGTCCCGCTCTTTCCCGCTGTGTCCCGCTGTGTCCTTGCTGTGTCCCCATTTGTGTCCCGCTGTGTCCTCGCTGGGTCACCCGCTGTGTCCTGCTGTGTCCCCATGTGTCACGCTGTGTCCTCTCTGTGTATCCCTCTGTGTCCCGCTGTGTCCCCGCTGTCCGCCAGTGTGTCACCGCTGTCCCCCGCTGTAGCCCCTGCTGTGTCCCGCTGTGTCCTCGCTGTGTCCCGCTGTGTCCCAGCTGTGTCTCCGCTGTGTCCTGCTATGTCCCTGGTGTGTCCTCGCTGTGTAACCGCTGAGTACTTCTGTGTCCCCGCTGTGTCCCACTGTGTCCCCGCTGTGTCCTCTTGTGTCCCGCTGTGTCCTCTCTGTGTCCTGCTGTATCCCGCTGTGTCCCCCGCTGTGTCCCCCACTATTTCCCCGCTGTGACCCGCTGTGTCCATGCTGTGTCCCCCGCTGTGTCCCGCTGTGTCTCGCTGTGTCCCCCGCTGTGTTCCCCCGGTGTCCCGCTGTGTCCTGCTGTGTTCTGCTGTGTCCCGCTGTGTGCCTGCTGTCCCCTGTGTGTCCCCGCTGTGTCCCCTGCTGTGTCCCGCTGTGTCCCCGGGTGTGTCCCCAGCTGTGTCTCGCTCTTTCCCGCTGTGTCCCTCTGTGTCCTTGCTGTGTCCCCATTTGTGTCCCGCTGTGTCCTCGCTGGGTCACCCGCTGTGTCCTGCTGTGTCCCCATGTGTCACGCTGTGTCCTCTCTGTGTATCCCTCTGTGTCCCGCTGTGTCCTCGCTGTGTCCCCCACAGTGTCCCCGCTGTGACCCGCTGTGTCCCTGCTTTTTCCCCGCTGGCTCCTGCTGTGTCCCGCTTTGTCCCGCTGTGTCCCCGATGTCCCCCGCTGTGTCCCGTTTTGTCCCCGCTGTCCGCATTTGTGTCCCCGCTGTCCCCCGCTGTGTCCCCTGCTGGGTCCAGCTATGTCCCGCTGTGTCCCTGGTGTGTCCTCGTTGTGTAACTGCTATGTCCCTCTGTTTCCCCGCTGTGTTCAACTGTGTTCCGCAGTGTCCCCCTATGTCCCCGCTTTGTCCTCGCTGTATACCCTGATCTGTCCCACTGTGTCCTCCAGTGTGTCCCCGCTGTGTCCCCGCTGTGTCTTCCTGTGTCCCGCTGTGTCCTCGCTGTGACCCCCGCTGTGTCCCGTTGTGTACCCCGCAGTGTCCTGCTTTTTCCCGCTGTGTCCCGCTGTGTCCTGCTTTGTCGGCCTCTGTGTCCCCCGCTGTGTCACGCTGTGTCCCCGCTGTGTCCAGCTGTGTCCCGCTGTGTCACCGGCTGTGTCCCCCGCTGTGTCACCCGCTGAGTCCCCGCTGTGTGCCGCTGTGTCCCGCTGTGTCCTCGCTGTATTCCACTGTGTACACCGCTGTGTCCCGCTGTGTCACCCGCTGTGTCAGCCACTGAGACCCCCGCTTTGTTCCGCTGTCCGCCTGTGTGTCCTCGATCTCCCAAGCTGTGTCCCCTGCTGTGTCCCGATGTGTCCCCCGCTGTGTGCCGCTGTGTCACCGCTGTGTCCCAGCTGTGTCCCGCTGTGTTCCCGTTGTTCCCCGGTTTGTCCCCACTGTCCCCCGCTGTGTCCCTCGCTGTGTACATCTGTGTCCCGCTCTGGCCTCACTTTGGCCCGCGATGTCCCGCTGTGTCCCCGCTGTGTCCCTGCTGTGTTCCACTCTCTACCGCTGTGTGCGGCTCTGTGTCCCCGGCTGTGTCCCCCTCTGTGTCCCCCACTATTTCCCTGCTGTGTCCCGCTGTGTCCATGCTGTGTCCCCCGCTGTGTCCCGCTGTATCCCGCTGTGTCTTGCTGGGTCCCCGCTGTGGCCCGCTGTGGCCCGCTGTGTCCCCGCTGTGTCCCCGCTGTGTCCCGATGTGTACCGCTGTGTCTGCCTCTGTGTACCCCGCTGTGTCCTGCTGTGACCCCCGCTGTGTCCTGCTGTGTCCTCGCTGTGTCTCCCGCAGTTTCCCGCTGTTTCCCCCGCTGTGTCACCCGCTGTGTCCCCAGCTGTGTCTGGCTGTGTCCCGCTGTTTTCCCCTGTGTCCCCCGCTGTGTCCCGCTGTGTTCTTTGCTGTGTCCCCCGCTGAGTTCCGCTGTGTCCCCGGCTGTTTACCGCTGTGTCCCCCACTGTGTCCCCCGCTGTGTCCCCGCTGTGTCCCGCTGTGTCCCTGGTGTGTCCTCGCTGTGTAAGTGCTATGTCCCTCTGTGTCCCCTCTGTGTCCCACTGTGTCCCGCAGTGTCCCGCTATGTCCCCTCTGTGTCCTCGCTGTATCCCCTGCTGTGTCCCACTGTGTCCCCTTCTGTGTCCCCGCGGTGTCCCCGCTGTGTCCTAGCTGTGTCCCGCTGTGTCCCCTTTGTTCCCCGGTTTGTCCCCACTGTCCCCAGCTGTGTCCTTCGCTGTGTACCTCTGTGTCCCGCTCTGTTCTCGCTTTGTCCCCGCGATGTATTGCTGTGTCCCGCTGTGTCCCCGCTGTGTAACGCTGTGTCCCCCTTTGTGTCCCGCTGTGTCCCCTGCTGTGTCCCTGCTGTGTCCCTTTGTGTCCCGCTGTGTCCCGCTGTGTACCCCGCAGTGTCCTGCTGTGTCGCCTGATGTGTCCCGCTGTGTCCCGCTGTGTCCCCATGTGTCACGCTGTGTCCTCGCTGAGTGTCCTTCTGTGTCCCGCTGTGTCTTCGCTGTGTCCCCCACTGTGTCCCGCTCTTTCCCGCTGTGTCCCACTGTGTCCTTGCTGTGTCCCCATTTGTGTCCCGCTGTGTCCCCCGCTGTGTTCCGCTGTGTACCCCGCTGTGTCCCACTGTGTCCCGCTGTGTGCCCCCTTTGTTCCCCTCTGTGTCCTGCTGTGTCCCCTGCTGTGTCCCTGCTTTGTCCCGCTGTGTCCCCGCTCTCTAACGCTGTGTCCCCCTTTATGTCCCGCTGTGTCCCCTGCTGTGTCCCTGCTGTGTCCCTTTTATGTCCCGCTGTGTCCCGCTGTGTACCCCGCAGTGTCCTACTGTGTCGCCCGATGTGTCCCGCTGTGTCCCGCTGTGTCCCCATGTGTCATGCTGTGTCCTCGCTGTGTGTCCTTCTGTGTCCCGCTGTATCTTCGCTGTGTCCCCCACTGTGTCCCGCTCTTTCCCGCTGTGTCCCGCTGTGTCCTTGCTGTAGCCCCATTTGTGTCCCGCTGTGTCCCCCGCTGTGTCCCGCTGTGTCCTCGCTGTGACCCGCTGTGTCCCCGCTGTGTCTCCGCTGTGTCCTGCTGTGTCCCTGCTGTGTCCTCGCTGTGTCTCCCGCAGTTTCCCGCTGTTTCCCCCGCTGTGTCACCCGCTGTGTCCCCAGCTTTGTCCGGCTTGTCCCGCTGTGTTCCCCTGTGTCCCCCGCTGTGTCCCGCTGTGTTCTTTGTTGTGTCCCCCACTGAGTCCTGCTGTGTCCCCCGCTGTTTTCCTCTGTGTCCCCCACTATGTCCCCATTTGTATCCCGCTGTGTCCCCCGCTGTGTCCCGCTGTGTCCCCTGCTGTGTCCCACTGTGTCCTGCTTTGTGCCCCCTTTGTTCCCCTCTGTGTCCTGCTGTGTCCCCTGCTGTGTCCCCGCTGTGTCCCGCTGTGTCCCCGCTGTGTAACACTGTGTCCCCCTTTGTGTCCCGCTGTGTCCCGTGCTGTGTCCCTTCTGTGTCCGTTTGTGTCCCGCTGTGTCCCGCTGTGCACCCCGCAGTGTCCTGCTGTGTCGCCCGTTGTGTCCCGCTGTGTCCCGCTGTGTCCCCATGTGTCATGTTGTGTCCTCGCTGTGTGTCCTTCTGTGTCCCGCTGTGTCTTCGCTGTGTCCCACACTGTGTCCCGCTCTTTCCCGCTGTGTCCCGCTGTGTCCTTGCTGTGTCCCCATTTGTGTCCCGCTGTTTCCCCCGCTGTGTCCCCCTGTGTCCCACGCTGTGTCCCACTGTGTCCCGCTGTTTGCCCCCTTTGTTCCCTCTGTGTCCTGCTGTGTCCCCTGCTGTGTCCCCGATGTGTCCCGCTGTGTCCCCGCTGTGTAACGCTGTGTCACACTTTGTGTCCTGCTGTGTCCCCTGCTATGTCCCTGCTGTGTCCCTTTGTGTCCCGTTGTGTCCCCCGCTGTGTCCCACTGTGTCCCGCTGTGTCCCCCGCTGTGTCCCGCTGTGTCATGCTGTGTCCCCGCTGTCCGCCGGTGTGTCACCGCTGTCCCCCGCTGTATCCCCCGCGGTTCCCGCTGTGTCCTCGCTGTGTCCCGCTGTGTCCCCTCTGTGTCTCCGCTGTGTCCTGCTGTGTCCCTGGTGTGTCCTCGCTGTGTAACCGCTGAGTACTTCTGTGTCCCCGCTGTGTCCCACTGTGTCCCTGCTGTGTACTCCTGTGTCCCGCTGTGTCCTTCTGTATCCCGCTGTGTCCCCCGCTGTGTCCCCCACTATTTCCCCGCTGTGACCCGCTGTGTCCATGCTGTGTCCGCCGCTGTGTCCCGCTGTGTCCCCCGCTGTGTTCCCCGCTGTGTCCCGCTGTGTCCTGCTGTGTTCTGCTGTGTCCCGCTGTGTGCCTGTTGTCCCCTGTGTGTCCCCGCTGTGTCCCCTGCTGTGTCCCGCTGTGTCCCCGGGTGTGTCCCCAGCTGTGTCCCGCTCTTTCCCGCTGTGTCCCACTGTGTCCTTGCTGTGTCCCCATTTGTGTCCCACTGTGTCCTCGCTGGGTCACCCGCTGTGTCCAGCTGTGTCCCCATGTGTCACGCTGTGTCCTCTCTGTGTATACCTCTGTGTCCCGCTGTGTCCTCGCTGTGTCCCCCACTGTGTCCCCGCTGTGACCCGCTGTGTCCCTGCTTTTCCCCCGCTGGGTCCCGCTGTGTCCTGCTTTGTCCCGCTGTGTCCCCGATGTCCCCTGCTGTGTCCCGTTGTGTCCCCGCTGTCCTCATGTGTGTCCCCGCTGTCCCCCGCTGTGTCCCCCGCTGGGTCCCGCTGGGTCCCCACTTTGTCCCGCTGTGTCCCTGGTGTGTCCTCGTTGTGTAACTGCTATGTCCCTCTGTTTCCCCGCTGTGTTCCACTGTGTTCCGCAGTGTCCCCCTATGTCCCCGCTGTGCCCTTGCTTTATACCCCGATCTGTCCCACTGTGTCCCCCATTATGTCCCAGCTGTGTCCCCGCTGTGTCTTCCTGTGTCCAGCTGTGTCCTCGATGTGACCCCCGCTGTGTCCCGGTGTGTCCCCCGCTGTGTCCTGCTGTTTCCCGCAGTGTTCCGCTGTGTCCTGCTTTTTCGGCCTCTGTGTCCCCCACTGTGTCCCGCTGTGTCCCCACTGTGTCGCGCTGTGTCACCGGGTATGTCCCCCGCTGTGTCACCCGCTGAGTCCCCTCTGTGTGCTGCTGTGTCCCGCTGTGTCCTCACTGTGTTCCACTGCGTAAACCGCTGTGTCCCGCTGTGTCACCCACTGTGTCAGCCACTGAGTCCCCCGCTTTGTTCCGCTGTCCGCCTGTGTGTCCCCCCTGTCCCACGCTGTGTCCCTGCTGTGTCCCGATGTGTCCCCCGCTGTGTGCCGCTGTGTCCCCGCTGTGTTCCAGCTGTGTCACGCTGTGGCCCCGTTGTTCCCCGGTTTGTCCCAACTGTCCCCCGCTGTGTCCCTACCTGTGTACCTCTGCATCCCGCTCTGTCCTCGCTTTGTCCCCGCGATGTCCCGCTGTGTCCCCGCTGTGTCCCTGCTGTGTTGCACTCTCCCCCGCTGTGTGCGGCTCTGTGTCCCCGGCTATGTCCACTGCTGTGTCCCCCACTATTTCACTGCTGTGACCCGCTCTGTCCATGCTGTGTCCCCCACTGTGTCCCGCTGTCTCCCGCTGTGTGTCCCGCTGTGTTCCCCGCTGTGTCCCGCTGTGTCCCGCTGTGTCCCGCTGTTTGCCTGCTCTCCCCCGGTGTGTCCCCCGCTGTGTCCCGCTGTGTCCTGCTGTGTCCCCACTGTGGCCCGCTGTGGCCTGCTGTGTCCCTGCTGTGTCCCTGCTGTGTCCCGCTGTGTCCCTCTGTGTCCCCGATGTCCCCCGTAGTGTCCCATTATGTCCCCGCTGTCTGCATGTGTGTCCCCGCTGTCTCCCGCTGTGTCCCCCGCTGTGTCCCGCTGTGTCCTCGCTGTGCCTCCAGCTGTGTCCCGCTGTGTCCCCCGCTGTGTCCCGCTGTGTCCCCGGCTGTGTCCCCCGCTGTGTCCCGCTCTTTCCCGCTGTGTCCCGCTGTGTCCTTGCTGTGTCCCCATTTGTGTCCCAATCTGTCCTCTCTGTGTCCCCCGCTGTGTCCAGCTGTGTCCCCATGTGTCACGCTGTGTCCTCTCTGTGTATCCCTCTGTGTCCCGCTGTGTCCTTGCTGTGTCCCACACTGTGTCCCCGCTGTGACCCGCTGTGTCCCTGCTGTGTCCCTGCTGTGTCCCGCTGTGTCCCGCTGTGTCCCCGATGTCCCCCGTTGTGTCCCGTTGTGTCCCCGCTGTCTGCATGTGTGTCCCCGCTGTTTCCCGCTGTGTCCCCTGCTGTGTCCCGCTGTGTCATCGCTGTGTCCCCAGCTGTGTCCCGCTGTGTCCTCCGCTGTGTCCCCCACTGTGTCCCGCTGTGTCCACCGCTGTGTCCCGCTGTGTCCCCACTGTCCGCCGGTGTGTAACTGGTGTCCCCCGCTGTGTCCTCCGCTGTGTCCCACTGTGTCCTCGTTGTGTCTCACTGTCTCCCCGCTTTGTGTCCGCTGTGTCCCGCTGTGTCCCTGGTGTGTTCTCGCTGTGTAACCGCTGAGTCCCTCTTTGTCCCTGCTGTGTCCCACTGTGTCCCCCGCTGTGTCCCCGCTGTGTCCCCGCTGTGTTCTGCTGTGTCCCCGCTGTGTCCCACTGTGTCCCGCTGTGTCCCCGCTGTGTCCCAATGTGTACCGCTGTGTCTGCCTCTGTGTACCCCGCTGTGTCCTGCTGTGTACCCCACTCTGTCCTGCTGTGTCCTCGCTGTGTCCCCCGTGTTTCCCGCTGTTTACCCCGCTGTGTCACCTGCTGTGTTCCCAGCTGTGTCCGACTGTGTCCCGCTGTGTCCCGCTCTGTCCCAGGCTGTGTCCTGCTGTGTCCCCCGCTGTGTTCCGCTGTGTCGCTGCTGTGTTCCGATGTGTCCCCGCTGTCCCCCGCTGTGTCCTTGCTGTCCCTAGGGGTGTCCCCACTGTCCCGCGCTGTATCCCCCTCTGTGTCCCGCTGTGTCCCGTTTTGTCCCGCTGTGTGCCGCTGTGTCCCCCCTGTGTCCTCGCTGTGTCCCCCGCTGTGTCTCCCTGTGTCCCCCCTGTGTCCCCGCTGTCCCCCGCTGTGTCCCGGTGTGTCCCCGCTGTCCCCAGCTGTGTCACCGCTTTCACCCGCTGTGTCCCCCGCTGTGTCCCCCGCTGTGTCCCCCGCTGTGTCCCCGCTATGTTCCGCTGTATCCCGTGTTTTATGACTTTGTGCCCCGCTGTGTCCCCTGCTGTGTCCCCGCTGTGTCCCACTCTTTCCCCCCTGTGTCCCGCTGTTTCCCGCTGTGTCCCCCGCTGTGTCCCGCTGTGTCCTTGCTGTGTCCCCACTGTTTCCCGCTGTGTACTGCTGTGTCCCCCGCTGTGTCCCCGCTATGTTCCGCTCTATCCCGTGGTGTCTGACTTCGTGCCCCGCTGTGTCCCCCGCTGTGTCCCCACTGTGTACCACTCTGTCCCCCCTGGGTCCCGCTGTGTCCCGCTGTGGCCCCCGCTGTGTCCCGCTGTGTCCCCCACTGAGTCCGGTTGTGTTTCCCTCTGTGTCCTGCTGTGTACTGCTGTGTACCGGCTGTGTCCCACTGTGTACCGATGTGTCCCGGCTGTGTCCCCGCTGTGTCTCCCTGCTGTCCCCCGCTGTGTCCCCACTGTGTTCCGCTGAATACCCGCTGTGTCCCCGCTGTGTCTCCCTGCTGTCCCCCGCTGTGTCCCCTCTGTGTCCCGCTGTGTCTTTGCTGTGTCCCACTGTGTCCTGCTGTGTCCCCCGCTGTGTCCCCGCTATGTTCCGCAGTATCCCGTGGAGTCTGACTTTGTGCCCCGCTGTGTCCCCCGCTGTGTCCCCACTGTGTCCCCCTCTGTCCCCACTGTGTCCTGCTGTGTCCGGCTGTGTCCCCGCTGTCCTGCACTGTGTTCCCTGCTGTGTCCCCACTGTGTCCAGCTGTGTCCCGTTTTGTCCCGCTGTGTCCCCGCTTTGTCCCCTGCTTTGTCCCCTCTGTGTCCCACTGTGTCCTGCTGTGTTCCCCGCTGTGTGCCGCTGTGTCCCCTGCTGTGTCCCCCCCTGTGTCCCGCTGTGTCCCGTTGTGTTCTCGCTGTGTCCCGCTCTGTCCCGCTGTGTCCCGCTCTGTCCTGCTTTGTCCGCCTCTGTGTCCCCCGCTTTGTCCCGCTGTGTCCCCGCTGTGTCCCCGGTGGGTCCAGCTGTGTCCCGGCTGTGTCCCCGCTGTGTCCCGCTGTGTTCCTGTTGTGTCCTCGCTGTGTAACTGCTATGCCCCTCTGTGTCCCCGCTGTGTCCCACTGTGTCCCGCAGTGTCCCCCTATGTCCCCTCTGTGTCCTTGCTGTATCCCCTACTGTGTCCCACTGTGTCCCCCGCCTTGTGGCGCTGTGTCCCCGCTGTGTCCCAGCTGTGTCCCGCTGTGTCCCCGTTGTTCCCCTGTTTGTCCCCACTCTCCCCCGCTCTGTCCCTCGCTGTGTACCTCTGTGTCTTGCTCTGTCCTCGCTTTGTTCCTGCGATGTCCCGCTGTGGCCCCGCTGTGGCCCTACTGTGTTCCACTCTGTCCCGTTGTGTGCAGCTCTGTGTCCCCCACTGTTTCCATCGCTGTGTCCCCCTGTATCCCGGTTTGTCCCGCATTGTGCCCCACTGTGTCCCACTGTTTCCCACTGTGCCCCTGCAGTGTCCCTGCTGTGTCCCGCTGTGTACCCAGCTGTGTCCCACTGTGTCCCGCAGTGTCCCCCTATGTCCCCTCTGTTTCCTAGCTGTATCCCCTGCTGTGTCCTACTGTGTCCCCCGCTGTGTGCCGCTGTGTCCCCGCTGTGTCCCCTGCTGTGTCCCGCTGTGTCCACGGCTGTGTCCCCGGCTGTGTCCCGCTCTTTCCCGCTGTGTCCCTGCTGTGTCCCCATTTGTGTCCCGCTGTGTCCTCACTGGGTCACCCGCTGTGTCCCGCTGTGTCCCCATGTGTCATGCTGTGTCCTCTCTGTGTATCACTCTGTGTCTCGCTGTGTCTTCGCTGTGTCCCCCACTGTGTCCAGGCTGTGACCCGCTGTGTCCCTGCTGTGTCCCCGCTGTGCCCCCTGTGTCCCGATGTGTCCCCGATGTCCACCGCTGTGTCCTGCTGTGTCCCGCTGTGTCCCCACTGTCTGCCGGTGTGTCACCGCTGTCCCCTGCTGTGTCCCATGCTGTGTCTCCCTGTGTCCTCGCTGTGTCTCACTGTGTCCCTGCTGTGTCTCCGCTGTGTCCTG
>NW_012290600.1:0-11507 GCF_000151885.1 Dipodomys ordii | reverse complement strand
GTAGGAGAATAAGAAGGAGAAGCAGATTTAAGGAGAAGCACAAGCAGAAGAAGATGCAGAAGGAGAAGTAGAAGAAGCAGAAGATGAAGGAGAAGCAGAAGTAGTAGAAGGAGAAGGAGGAGAAGCAGAAGCAGAAGGAGAAGCAGAAGCGGAATGAGAAGCTGAAAGAGAAGCAGGAGAAGCACAAGAAGCAGAAGCAGGAGAAGCCGAAAGAGAAGAAGCAGAATCAGAATCAGAAGTAGAAGCAGAAGGAGAAGCAGCAGAAGAAGTAGAATCAGAAATTCAGGCAGGAGAAACAGAAGAAGCAGAAGCAGAAGCAGATGGCAAAGCAAAAAGAGAAGCAGAAGGAGAAGTAGAAGAAGCAGCAGAAGGAGAAGCAGCAGAAGAAGCAGAAAAACAAGCAGGAGAAGCAGAAGCACAAAGAGAAGTAGAAGCAGAAGAAGCAGAAGCAGAAGAAGAAGCAGTAGAAGCATAAGAAGCAGAAGCAGGAGAAGCAGAAACAGAAGAAATAAAGAAGCATAAGATGCAGAAGCAGATGAAGAAACAGAAGAAGGAGAAAGAGCAGCAGAAGGTGAAGCAGAAGGAGATGCAGAAGCAGAAAGAGAAGCAGAAACAGAAGGAGAAGAAGAAGGAGAAGTTGGAGAATCAGAAGAAGCAGAAGCAGAAGCAGAAAGAGAAGAAGAAGAAGGAGAAGGAGAAGCAGAAGTAGAAGGACAAGCAGGAGAAGCAGAAGAAGCAGAAGCGGGAGAAGCAGGAGAAGAAGAAACAGAAGAAAGAGAAGGAGCAGAAGGAGAAGCAGAAGCAGAAGGAGAAGTAGAAAGAGAAGCAGAAAAAGCAGAAATAGCAGTAGCAGGAGAAGCAGAAGCAGAAGAAACAGAAGAAGCCCAAGAAGCAGAAGGAGAACCTGAAGCAGAAGGACAAGCAGAAGCAGCAGAAGCTGGAAATGTAGAAGCAGAAGAAACAGAACAAGCAGAAGAAGCAGAAGAAACAGAACAACAGAAGAAGCAGAAGAAGAACGAGAAGCAGAAGAAGAACAAGGAGAAAGAGAAGGATTAGGAGTAGGAGAAAGAGAAGGATAAGCAGAAGCAGAAAGAGAATGAGAAGGAGAAGCAGAAGAAGCAGAAGAAGCAGAAGCAGGAGAAGCAGAAGCAGAATGAAAAGCAGAAGAAGGAGAAATTGAAACAGAAGATGCAGAAGAAGAAGCAGAAGCAGTAGTAGAAGCAGAAGAAGGAGAAGCAGAAGGAGAAGCATAAAGAGAAACAGAAGGAGAAGCAGGAGAAGCAGAAGCAGGAGAAGCAGAATCAGAAGAAATAGAAGAAGGAGAAGAAGCAGAAGCAGAAAGAGAAGCAGAAACAGAAGGAGAAGCAAAAATAGAAGCAGAAGAAGCCGAAGAAGCAAAAGCAGAACCTAAAGCAGAAGGAGAAGCAGGAGAAGCAGAAGAAGCAGAATCTGGAGAAGAAGAAGGAGAACCAGAAGGAGAAGCAGAAGCAGAAAGAGAAGCAAAAGCAGAAGGAGAAGCAGAAGGAGAAGCAGAAGAAACAGAAGAAGCAGAATCAGTAGCAGAAGAAGCTGAAGATGCAGAACCAGAAAGAGAAGCAGAAGGAATAGCAGAAGAACGAGAAGGAGAGACAGAAGGAGAAGCAGAAGGAGACGTAGGAAAAGCAGAAGAAACAGAAGCAGACGGAGAAGAAGGAGAAGGAGAAGCCGAAGCAGAAGAAGAAGCAGAAGGAAAAGCACAAGCAGAAGGAGATGCAGAAGGAGAAGCAGGAGATGCAGAAGAAGCAGAAGCAGAAGGAGAAGAAGAAGGAGAAGAATCAGAATCAGAAGAAGCAGAAGCAGAAATAGAAAGAGAAGCCGACGAAGAGAAGCAGAACGAGAAGCAGGAGAAGCAGGAGAAGCACAAGCGGGAGAAGCAGAAGAAGAAGAAACAGAAGAAGGAGAAGGAGCAGAAGCAAAATGAGAAGCAGAAAGAGAAGCAGGAAAAGCAGAAGAAGCAGAAGCAGGAGAAGCAGAAGGAGAAGAAACAGGAGAAGGACAAGAAGCAGAAGCAGAAGCAGAAGGAGAAGCAGAAACAGAAGGAGAAGCAGAAAGAGAAAGAGGGGAAGCCGAAGAAGCAGAAGCAGGAGAAGCAGAAGAATAAGAATCCGAAGAAGCAGAAGCAGAACCTGAAGCAGAAGGAGAAGCAGGAGAAGCAGAAGAAGCCGAATCTGGAGAAGCAGAATGAGAAGCTGAAGTAGAAGCAGAAGCAGAAGCAGAAAGAGAATCAAAAGCAGAAGGAGAAGCTGAAGAAACAGAAGAAGCAGAAGCAGTAGCAGTTGCAGCAGAAGCAGAAGGAAAAGCAGAAGAACGAGAAGGAGAAGGAGACACAGAAGGAGAAGCAGAAGGAGAAGCAGAAGGAGAAGCAGAAGAAGCAGAAGGAGAAGCAGAAGGAGAAGCAGAAGCAGAAGAAGCAGCAGAAAGAGAAGCAGAAGCAGAAGAAGATGCAGAAGGAGAAGCACTAGAAGCAGAAGAAGCAGAAGCAGAAGGAGAAGTAGAAGAAGGAGAAGGAGAAGGAAGAGCCGCAGAAGCAATAGGAGAAGCAGAAAGAGAAGCAGAAGAAGAATGAGAAGCAGAAAGAGAAGCAGTAGAAGCAGAAGAAGCAGGAAAAGCAGAATCAGAAGAAAGAGAAGAAGAAGAAGACGAAGAAGAAGAAGAAGAAGAAGCAGCAGCATAAGGAGAAGCATAAGGAGAAATATAAGGAGAAGCAGTAGAAGCAGAAGAAGCAGAAGCAGGAGAAGCAGAAGCAGAAGAAAAAGAATAAGCAAAAGAAGCAGAAGCAGAAGCAGTGAGAGAAGCAGAAGAAGGAGAAGGAGAAGGAGCAGCAGAAGGAGAAGCAGAAGCAGAAAGAGAAGCAGAAACAGAAGGAGAACAAGAAGGAGAAGCAGGAGAATCAGAAGAAGCAGAAAGAGAAGGAGAAGAAGGAGAAGCAGAAGTAGAATCCGAAGAAACAGAAGAAGAAGAAGCAGAAGAAACAGAAGCAAAAGAAACAGAAGAAGGAGAAGAGCAGAAGCAGAAGCAGAAGGCGAAGCAGAAGCAGAAGGAGAAGCAGAAAGAGAAGCAGGAGAACCAGAAGAAGCAGGAGAAGCAGAAGCAGAAGAAACAGGAGAAGCCGAAGAAGCAGAAGCAGAATCTGAAGCAGAAGGAGAAACAGAAGAAGCACAATCTGAAGCAGAAGCAGAAGAAACAGAAATAGTAGAATAAGCAGAAGCAGAAGCACCAGGACAAGCAGAAGACCAAGAAGGAGAAGGCGAAAGAGAAGGATTAGGAGTAGGAGAAGCAAAAGGATAAGCAGAAGCAGAAAGAGAAGCAGAAGGAGAAGCAGCACGAGAAGTAGGAGAAGCAGGAGAAGCAGAAGTAGGAGAAGCAGAAGAAACAGAAGACGCAGAAGCAGAATGAAGCAGAAGCAGAAGGAGAAGCAGAAGCAGAAGGAGAAGCAGAAGAAGGAGAAGGAGAAGCAGAAAGAAAAGCAGAAAGAGAAGCAGAACTAGAAGCAGGAGAAGCAGAAGCAGGAGAAGCAGAAGCAGAAGAAACAGAAGAAGGAGAATAAGCAGAAGCAGAAGGAGAAGCAGAAGCAGAAAGAGAAGCAAAAGCAGAAGGAGAAGCAGAAGAAACAGAAGAAACAGAAAGACTATCAGTAGAAGCTGAAGATGTAGAAGCAGAAAAAGAAGCACAATAAATAGCAGAAGAACGAGAAGGAGAAGGAGAAACAGAAGGAGAAGCAGAAGGAGAAGCAGAAACAGAATCAGGAAAAGGAGAAGAAACAGAAGCAGACGGAGAAGTAGAAGCAGAAGAATCACAAGGAAAAGCACAAGCAGAAGGAGATGCAGAAGGAGAAGCAGGAGAAGGAGAAGAAGCAGAAGCAGAAGGAGAACTAAAGAGAAGAAGCAGAAGCAGAAGAAGCAGAAGTAGAAAGAGAAGCCGACGAAGAGAAGCCGAACGAGAAGCAGGAGAAGCAGAAGAAGCAGAAGCGGGAGAGGCAGAAGAAGAAGAAACAGAAGAAGGAGAAGGAACAGAAGCAGAAGGAGAAGCACAAGGAGAAGCAGAAAAAGAAGGAGAAGCAGAAAGAGAAGTAGGAGAAGCAGAAGAAGCAGAAGCAGGAGAAGCAGAAGCATAAGAATCCGAAGAAGCAGAAGCAGAACCTGAAGCAGAAGGAGAAGCAGGAGAAGCAGAAGAAGCAGTATCTGGAGAAGCAGAATGACAAGCTGAAGGAGAAGCAGAAGCAGAAAGAGAATCAAAACAGAAGGAGAAGCAGAAGAAACAGAAGAAGCAGAAACAGTAGCAGTTACAGCAGAAGGAGAAGCAGAAGGAAAAGCAGGAGAACAAGAAGGAGAAAGAGAAACAGAAGCAGAAGGAGAAGGAGATGCAGAAGGAGAAGCAGAAGAAGCAGAAGGAGAAACAGAAAGAGAAACAGAAGCAGAAGAAGCAGCACAAGGAGAAGCAGAAGAAGATGCATAACGAGAAGCAGGAGAAGCAGAAGAAGCAGAAGCAGAAGGAGAAGTAGAAGTAGGAGAAGGAGAAGGAAGAGCCGCAGAAGCAATAGGAGAAGCAGAAGGAGAAGCAGAATCAGAATGAGAAGAAGAAAGAGAAGGAGTAGAAGCAGAAGAAGCAGGAAAAGAAGAAGCAGAATAAAGAGGAGAAAAAGAAGAAGAAGAAGAAGAACAAAAAGAAGAAGAAGAAGAAGAAGAAAAAGAAGAAGAAGAAGAAGAAGAAGAAGAAGAAGAAGAAGAAGAAGAAGAAGAAGAAGAAGAAGACGACGACGACGAAGAAGAAGAAGAAGAAGAAGATGAAGAGATGAAGATTAAGAAGAGGAGAAGGAGAAGGAGAAGCATAAGGAGAAGAAGTAGAAGCAGAAGAAGCAGAAGCAGGAGAAGCAGAAGCAGAAGAAAAGGATAAGCATAAGAAGCAGAATCAGAGGGAGAAGCAGAAGAAGGACAAGGAGCAGCAGAAGGAGAAGCAGAAGGAGAATCAGAAGGAGAAGCAGAAGAAGGAGAAGCAGAAGCAGAAGAAGAAGAAGAAGCAGAAGAAGATGCAGAAGGAGAAGCAGGAGAAGCAGAAGAAGCAGAAGCAGAAGGAGAAGCAGAAGTAGGAGAAGGAGAAGGAGAAGGAAGGGCAGCAGAATCAATAGGAGAAGCAGAAGGAGAAGGAGAAGCAGAATGAGAAGCAGAAAGAGAAGCAGTAGAAGCAGAAGAAGCAGGAAAAGCATAAGCAGAAGAAAGAGAAGAAGAAGACGAAGGAGAAGAACAAGAAGAAGAAGAAGAAGAAGAAGAAGAAGAAGAAGTAGAAGAAGAAGCATAAGGAGAAGCATAAGGAGAAGCAGTAGAAGCAGAAGCAGCAGAAGCAGGAGAAGCAGAAGCAGAAGAAAAAGAATAAGCAAAAGAAGCAGAAGCAGAAGCACTGGGAGAAGCAGAAGAAGTAGAAGGAGAAGGAGCAGCAGAAGGAGAAGCAGAAAGAGAAGCAGAAACAGAAGGAGAACAAGAAGGAGAAGCAGGAGAATCAGAAGAACCAGAAGAGGAAGCAGAAAGAGGAGAAGAAGGAGAAGTAGAAGTAGAATCAGAAGAAACAGAAGAAGAAGCAGAAGAAACAGAAGCAAAAGAAACAGAAGAAGGAGAAGAGCAGAAGCAGAAGGAGAAGCAGAAGCGAAGGTGAAGCAGAAAGAGAAGCAGGAGAAGCAGAAGCAGGAGAAGCAGAAGCAGAAGAAACAGGAGAAGCTGAAGAAGCAGAAGCAGAATCTGAAGCAGAAGGAGAAACAGAAGAAGCACAATCTGAAGCAGAAGCAGAAGAAACAGTAATAGTATAATAAGCAGAAGCAGAAACAGCAAGAGAAACAGAAGAAGAAGAAGTCGGAGAAGGCGAGAGAGAAGGATTAGGAGTAGGAGAAGCAAAAGGATAAGCAGAAGCAGAAAGAGACGCAGAAGGAAAAGCAGCACGAGAAGTAGGAGAAGCAGGAGAAGCAGAAGCAGGAGAAGCAGAAGAAACAGAAGACGCAGAAGCAGAATGAGAAGCAGAAGGAGAAATTGAAGCAGAAGCAGAAGGAGAAGCAGAAGCAAAAGGAGAAGCAGAAGAAGAGAAGGAGAAGCAGGACGAGAAGCAGGAGAAGCAGAATCAGGAGAAGCAGAAGCAGAAGAAACAGAAGAAGGAGAAGAAGCAGAAGCAGAAGGTGAAGCAGAAACAGAAGGAAAAGCAAAAAGAGAAGCAGGAGAAGCAGAAGAAGCAGCAGCAGGAGAAGCAGAAGCAGAAGAAGCCGAAGAAGCAGAAGCAGAACTTGAAGCAGAAGGAGAAGCAGGAGAAGCAGAAGAAGCAGAATCTGGAGAAGCAGAAGGAGAAGCAGAAGCAGAAAGAGAAGGAAAAGCAGAAGGAGAAGCAGAAGAAACAGAGGAAGCAGAGGCAGTAGCAGAAGAAGCAGAAGATGCAGAAGCAGAAGGAGAAGCAGAAGGAAAAGCAGAAGAACGAGAAGGAGAAGGAGAAGGAGAAACAGAAGGAGAAGCAGAAAGAGAAGCAGAAGAAGGAGCAGGAGAAGGAAAAACAGCAGGAGAAGCAGAAATAGCAGCAGAAGGAGAAGCAGGAGATGCAGAAACAGGAGAAGCAGAAGCAGAAGAAATAGGAGAAGAACAAGAAGCAGAAGCAGAAAGAGAAGCAGAAACAGAAGGAGAAGCAGAAAGAGAAGGAGAGGAAGCAGAAGAAGCAGAAGCAGGAGAAGCAGAAGCATAAGAATCCGAAGAAGCAGAAGCAGAACCTGAAGCAGAAGGAGATGCAGGAGAAGCAGAAGAATCAGAATCTGGAGAAGCAGAATGAGAAGCAGAAGGAGAAGCAGAAGCAGAAAGAGAATCAAAAGCAGAAGGAGAAGCAGAAGAAACAGAAGCAGTAGAAGCACTAGCAGTTGTAGCAGAAGCAGAAGGAAAAGCAGAAGAACAAGAAGGAGAAGGAGAAAGAGAAGGAGAAGCAGAAGGAGAAGCAGAAAGAGAAGCAGGTAAAGCAGAATAAGAAGGAGCAGAAGGAGAATCCGAAGGAGAAGCAGGAGAAGGAGAAGGAGAAGCAGAAGAAGATGCAGGAGAAGCAGGAGAAGCAGAAGAAGCAGAAGCAGAAGAAGGACAAGCAGAAGAAGCAGAAGCAAAAGGAGAAGCAAAAGAAGGAGAAGGAGAAGCAGAAGCAGAATAAGGACAAGCACAAGCAGAAGGAGATGCAGAAGGAGAAGCAGGAGAAGCAGAATAAGCAGAATCTGAAGTAGAAGAAAGAAAAAAAGCAGAAGAAGCAGAAGAGTAAGCAGCAGGAGAAGCAGAAGCAGAAGAAGGAGAAGGAGAAAGAGAAGGATTTGGAGTAGAAGAAACAGAAGTATAAGCAGAAGCAGAAAGAGAAGGAGTAGGAGAAGCAGGAGAAGCAGAAGCAGGAGAAGCAGAAGCAGAATGAAAAGCAGAAGAAGGAGAAATTGAAACAGAAGAAGATGCAGAAGGAGAAGCAGAAGCAGAAGCAGAAGCAGAAGAAGGAGGAGAAGGAGAAGCAGAAGGAAAATCATAAAGAGAAACAGAAGGTGAAGAAGGAGAAGCAGAAGCGGGAGAAGCAGAAGGAGAAGAAATAGAAGAAGGAGAAGAAGCAGAAGGAGAAGCAGAAACAGAAAGAGATGCAGAAATAGAAGCAGAAGAAGCTGAAGAAGCAGAAGAAGAACCTGAAGCCGAAGGAGAAGCAGAAGAAGCAGAATCTGGAGAAGAAGAAGGAGAACCAGAAGGAGAAGCAGAAGCAGAGAGAGAAGCAAAAGCAGAAGGAGAAGCAGAAGAAACAGAAGAAGCAGAAGCAGTAGCAGAAGAAGCTGAAGATGCAGAAGCAGAAGGAAAAGCAGAACAAGAAGGAGAAGGAGAAACAGAAGGAGAAGCAGAAGGACAAGCAGAAGGAGAAGCAGGAAAAGGAGAAGAAGCAGTAGCAGACGGAGAAGGAGAAGCAGAAGTAGAAGAAGAAGCATAAGGACAAGCACAAGAAGAAGGAGATGCAGAAGGAGAAGCAGGAGAAGCAGAAGGAGCAGAAACAGAAGGAGTAGAAGAAGAAGCAGAAGCAGAATGAGAAGCAGAAAGAGAAGCAGAAGAAGAGAAGCAGAACGAGAAGCAGGAGAAGCAGAAGAAGAAGAAACAGAAGAAGGAGAAGTAACAGAAGCAGAAGGAGAAGCAGAAGGAGAAGCAGAAAGTGAAGCAGAAACAGAAGGAGAAGCAGAAAGAGAAGGAGGGGAAGCAGAAGAAGCAGAAGCATAAGAATCCGAAGAAGCAGAAGCAGAATCTGAAGCAGGAGAAGTGGAAGAAGCAGAATCTGGAGAAGCAGAATGAGAAGCAGAATGAGAAGCAGAAGCAGAAGCAGAAAGAGAATCAAAAGCAGAAGTAGAAGCAGAAGAAACAGAAGAAGCAGAAGCAGTAGTCATTGTAGCAGAAGCAGAAGGAGAAGCAGTAGGAAAAGCAGAAGAACGAGAAGGAGAAGTAGAAGCAGAAGGAGAATCAGAAGGAGAAGCAGAAGAAGGAGAAGGAGAAGCAGAAGCAGAAGAAGCAGCAGAAGGAGAAGCAGAAGCAGAAGAAGATGCAGAAGGAGAAGCAGAAGAAGCAGAAGCAGAAGAAGAAGCAGAAGTAGGAGAAGGAGAAGGAGAAGTAAGGGCAGCAGAAGCAATAGGAAAAGCAGAAGGAGAAGCAGAAGAATGAGAAGAAGAAAGAGAAGCAGGAAAAGCACAAATGCATAATCAGGAGAAGCAGCAGCAGGAGAAGCAGAAGCAGAAGATGCAGAACGAGAAGCAGGAGAAGCAGAAGAAGCAGAAGCAGAAGGAGAAGCAGAAGTAGGAGAAGGAGAAGGAGAAGGAAGTGCAGCAGAAGCAATAGGAGAAGCAGAAGGAGAAGCAGAAGCAGAATGAGAAGCAGAAAGAGAAGCAGTAGAAGCAGAAGAAGCAGGAAAGGCAGAAGCAGACGAAAGAGAAGAAGAAGAAGAAGAAGAAGAAGAAGAAGAAGAAGAAGAAGAAGAAGAAGAAGAAGCATAAGGAGAAGCATAATGAGAAGCATAAGGAGAAGCATAATGAGAAGAATAAGGAGAAGCATAATGAGAAGAATAAGGAGAAGCATAAGGAGAAGCAGTAGAAGGAGAAGAAGAAGAAGCAGGAGAAGCAGAAGCAGAAGAAAAAGAATAAGCAAAAGAAGCAGAAGCAGAAGCACTGGGAGAAGCAGAAGCAGAAGGAGAAGGAGCAGCAGAAGGAGAAGCAGAAGCAGAAAGAAAAGCAGAAACAGAAGGACAACAAAAGGAGAAGCAGGAGAATCAGAAGAAGCAGAAGTAGAATCAGAAGAAACAGAAGAATAAGAAGCAGAAGAAACAGAAGCAAAAGAAACAGAAGAAGGAGAAGAGCAGAAGCAGAAGCAGAAGGAGAAGCAGAAGCAGAAGGAGAAGCAGAAAGAGAAGCAGGAGAAGCAGAAGTAGCAGAAGAAGCAGAAGCAGAAGAAACAGAAGAATCCGAAGAAGCAGAAGCAGAATCTGAAGCAGAAGGAGAAACAGAAGAAGCACAATCTGAAGCAGAAGCAGAAGAATCAGAAATAGTAGAATAAGCAGAAGCAGAAGCAGCAGGATAAGCAGAAGAAGAAGACGGAGAAGGCGAGAGAGAAGGATTAGGAGTAGGAGAAGCAAAAGGATAAGCAGAAGCAGAAAGAGACGCAGAAGAAAAAGCAGCACGAAAAGTAGGAGAAGCAGGAGAAGCAGAAGCAGGAGAAGCAGAAGAAACAGAAGACGCAGAAGCAGAATGAGAAGCAGAAGGAGAAATTGAAGCAGAAGCAGAAGGAGAAGAAGAAGAAGGAGAAGGAGAAGCAGAAAGAAAAGCAGAAAGAGAAGCAGAACGAGAAGCAGGAGAAGCAGAAGCAGGAGAAGCAGAAGCAGAAGAAACAGAAGAAGGAGAAGAAGCAGAAGGAGAAGGAGAAGCAGAAACAGAAGGAGAAGCAGAAAGAGAAGGAGGGGAAGCAGAAGAAGCAGAAGCAGGTGAAGCAGAAGCATAAGAATCCGAAGAAGCAGAAGCAGAACCTGAAGCAGAAGAAGAAGCAGAATCTGCAGAAGCAGAAGGAGAAGCAGAAGCAGAAAGAGAAGCAAAATCAGAAGGAGAAGCAGAAGAAACACAAGCAGTAGCAGAAGAAGCTGAACATGTAGAAGCAGAAAAAGAAGCACAAGAAATAGCAGAAGAACGAGAAGGAGAAGGAGAAACACAAGGAGAAGGAGAAGGAGAAGCAGAAAGAGAATCAGGAAAAGCAGAAGAAGCAGAAGCAGACGGAGAAGCAGAAGAAGGAGAAGGAGAAGCAGAAGCAGAAGAAGAAGCAGAAGGAAAAGCACAAGCAGAAGGAGATGCAGAAGGAGAAGCAGGAGAAGGAGAAGAAGCAGAAGCAGAAGGAGAAGAAGTAAAGAGAAGAAGCAGAAGCAGAAGAAGCAGAAGCTGAAGTAGAAGAGAAGCCGACGAAGAGAAGCAGAACGAGAAGCAGGAGAAGCAGAAGAAGCAGAAGCGTGAGAAGCAGAAGAAGAAGAAACAGAAGGAGAAGGAGCATAAGCCTAAGGAGAAGCAGAAGCAGAAGCAGAAAGAGAAGCAGGAAAAGCAGAAAAAGCAGAAGCAGGAGAAGCAGAAGCAGAAGAAACAGGAGAAGGACAAGAAGCAGAAGCAGAAGGAGAAGCAGAAACAGAAGGAGAAGTAGAAAGAGAAGGAGGGGAAGCAGAAGAAGCAGAAGCAGGAGAATCAGAAGCATAAGACGAAGAATCAGAAGCAGAACCTGAAGCAGAAGGAGAAGCAGAAGAAGCAGAATCTGGAGAAGCAGAATGAGAAGCTGAAGGAGAAGCAGAAGCAGAAAGAGAATCAAAAGCAGAAGGAGAAGCAGAAGAAACAGAAGAAGCAGAAGCAGTAGCAGTTGCAGCAGAAGGAAAAGCAGGAGAACAAGAAGGAGAAAGAGAAACAGAAGCAGAAGGAGAAGGAGAATCAGAAGGAGAAGCAGAAGGAGAAACAGAAGGAGAAACAGAAGCAGAAGAAGCAGCACAAGGAGAAGCAGAAGCAGAAGAAGATGCATAAGGAGAAACAGGAGAAGCAGAAGTAGCAGAAGCAGAAGGAGAAGTAGAAGTAGGAGAAGGAGAAGGAAGAGCCGCAAAAGCAATAGGAGAAGCAGAAGGAGAAGCAGAAGCAGAATGAGAAGAAGAAAGAGAAGGAGTGGAAGCAGAAGAAGCAGGAAAAGAAGAAGCTGAATAAAGAGAAGAAGAAGAGAAGAAGAAGAAGAAGAAGAAGAAGATGATGAAGATGAAGAAGAAGAAGAAGACGAAGATTGATGATGACGAAGAAGATAATGAGAAGCATAAGGGAGAAGAATGTAGAAGCAGAAGAATGCTGAAGCAGGAGAAGCGGATACTGGAATAATAAGAATAGGCTTATGAAGCGGAATCAGAGGGAGATGCTGAAGATGGGATAAGGAGCAGGAGAAGGTGAAGCATATGGAGAATCC
>NW_012290599.1:0-11509 GCF_000151885.1 Dipodomys ordii | reverse complement strand
GAGAAGCAGAAGGAGAACAGAAGCAGAAGAAGCAGCAGAAGGAGAAGCAGAAGCAGAAGAAATGCAGAAGGAGAAGCAGGAGAAGCAGAAGAAGCAGAAGCAGAAGGAGAAGTAGAAGTAGGAGAAGGAAGAGCCGCAGAAGAAATAGAAGAAGCAGAAGGAGAAGCAGAAGCAGAATGAGAAGCAGAAAGAGAAGCAGTAGAAGCAGAAGAAGCAGGGAAAGTAGAAGCAGAAGAAAGAGAAGAAGAAGAAGAAGAAGAAGAAGAAGAAGAAGAAGAAGAAGAAGAAGAAGAAGAAGAAGAAGAAGAAGAAGAAGAAGAAGAAGAAGAAGAAGAAGAAGAAGAAGAAGAAGAAGAAAAAGAAGAAGAAGAAGAAGAAGAAGAAGAAGAAGAAGAAGAAGAAGAAGAAAAAGAAGAAGAAGAAAGAAGAAGAAGAAGAAGAAGAAGAAGAAGAAGAAGAAGAAGAAGAAGAAGAAGAAGAAGAAGAAGAAGAAGAAGAAGAAGCATAAGGAGAAGCATAAGGAGAAGCATAAGGAGAAGCAGTAGAAGCAGAAGAAGCTGAAACAGGAGAAGCAGAAGATAAAGAATAAGCAAATGAAGCAGAAGCAGAAGGAAAGAGAAGCAGGTAAAGCAGAAGAAGAAGAAGCAGAAGGGGAATCAGAAGGAGAAGCAGAAGAAGGAGAAGGGAAACAGAAGCAGAAGAAGATGCAGAAGGAGAAGCAGAAGAAGAAGAAGAAGGAGAAGGAGAAAGAGAAGGATTAGGAGTAGGAGAAACAGAAGGATAAGCAGAAGCAGAAAGAGAAGGAGAATGAGAAGGAGAAGCAGGAGAAGCAGAAGAAGCAGAAGCAGGAGAAGAGAAGCAGAATGAAAAGCAGAAGAAGGAGAAATTGAAACAGAAGAAGATGCAGATGGAGAAGCAGAAGCAGTAGTAGAAGCAGAAGAAGGAGAAGCAGAAGGAGAAGCATAAAGAGAAACAGAAGGAGAAGCAGGAGATGCAGAAGCAGGAGAAGCAGAATCAGAAGTAATAGAAGATGAGTAGAGCAGAAGCAGAAAGAGAAGCAGAAACAGGAGAAGAAGCAGAAGCAGAAAGAGAAGCAGAAACAGATGGAGAAGCAGAAATAGAAGCAGAAGAAGCCGAAGAAGCAAAAGCAGAACCTAAAGCAGAAGGAGAAGCAGGAGAAGCAGAAGAAGCAGAATCTGGAGACGAAGAAGGAGAACCAGAAGGAGAAGCAGAAGCAGAAAGAGAAGCAAAAGCAGAAGGAGAAGCAGAAGAAACAGAAGAAGCAGAATCAGTAGCAGAAGAAGCTGAAGATGCAGAAGCAGAAAAAGAAGCAGAAGGAATAGCAGAAGAACGAGAAGGAGAAATAGAAGGAGAAGCAGAAGGAGAAGCAGGAAAAGCACAAGAAACAGAAGCAGACGGAGAAGCAGAAGAAGGAGAAGGAGAAGCCAGAGCAGAAGAAGAAGCAGAAGGAAAAGCACAAGCAGAAGGAGATGCAGAAGGAGAAGTAGGATATGCAGAAGACACAGAAGCAGAAGGAGAAGAAGAAGGAGAAGAATCAGAATCAGAAGAAGCAGAAATAGAAAGAGAAGCCGACGAAGAGAAGCAGAACGAGAAGCAGGAGAAGCAGAAGAAGCACAAGCGGGAGAAGCAGAAGAAGAAGAAACAGAAGAAGGTGAAGGAGCAGAAGCAGGAGAAGCAGAAGGAGAAGCAGAAAGAGAAGCAGGAAAAGCAGAAGAAGCAGAAGCAGGAGAAGCAAAAGGAGAAGAAACAGGAGAAGGACAAGAAGCAGAAAGAGAAGCAGTAGAAGCAGAAGAGGCAGGAAAAGCAGAAGCAGAAGAAAGAGAAGAAGAAGAAGACGAAGAAGAAGAAGAAAAAGAAGCAGCAGCATAAGGAGAAGCATAAGGAGAAGCATAAGGAGAAGTATAAGGAGAAGCAGTAGAAGGAGAAGAAGCAGAAGCAGGAGAAGCTGAAGCAGAAGAAAAAGAATAAGCAAAAGAAGCAAAAGCAGAAGCAGTGAGAGAAGCAGAAGAAGGAGAAGGAGAAGGAGCAGCAGAAGGAGAAGCAGAAGCAGAAAGAGAAGCAGAAACAGAAAGAGAACAAGAAGGAGAAGCAGGAGAATCAGAAGAAGCAGAAAGAGAAGGCGAAGAAGGAGAAGCAGAAGTAGAATCCGAAGAAACAGAAGAAGAAGAAGCAGAAGAAACAGAAGCAAAAGAAACAGAAGAAGGAGAAGAGCAGAAGCAGAAGCAGAAGGAGAAGCAGAAGCAGAAGGAGAAGCAGAAAGAGAAGCAGGAGAACCAGAAGAAGCAGGAGAAGCAGAAGCAGGAGAAGCAGAAGCAGAAGAAACATAAGAAGGAGAAGAAGCAGAAGCAGAAGCAGAAACAGAAGGAAAAGCAGAAATAGAAGCAGGAGCAGCAGAAGAAGCAGCAGCAGGAGAAGCAGAAGCAGGAGGAGCCGAAGAAGCAGAAGCAGAACCTGAAGCATAAGGAGATACAGGAGAAGCAGAAGAAGCAGAATCTGGAGAAGCAGAAGTAGAAGCAGAAGCAGAAAGAGAAGCAAAAGCAGAAGGAGAAGCATAAGGAGAAGCAGAAGAAACAGAAGAAGTAGAGGCAGTAGCAGAAGATGTAGAAGCAGAAGGAGAAGCAGAAGGAAAAGCAGAAGAACGAGAAGGAGAAGGAGAAGAAGAAACAGAATGAGAAGCAGAAAGAGAAGCAGAAGAAGGAGCAGGAGAAGGAAAAGCAGCAGGAGAAGCAGAAAGAGAAGCAGAAGGAGAAGCAGGAGATGCAGAAACAGGAGAAGCAGAAGCAGAAGACACAGGAGAAGGACAAGAAGCAGAAGCAGAATGGAGAAGCAGAAACAGAACGAGAAGCAGAAAGAGAACGAGGGAAAGCAGACGAGCAGAAGCAGGAAAAGCAGAAGCATAAGAATGCGAAGACGCAGAAGCAGAGCAGAAGCAGAAAGAAGAAGCAGAAACAGAAGGAGAAGAAGAAGGAGAAGTTTGAGGATCAGAAGAAGCAGAAGCAGAAAGAGAATGAGAAGAAGGAGAAGCAGAAGGAGAAGGACAAGCAGGAGAAGCAGAAGAAGCAGAAGCGGGAGAAGCAGAAGAAGAAGAAACAGAAGAAAAAGAAGGAGCAGAAGGAGAAGCAGAAGCAGAAGGAGAAGCAGAAAGAGAAGCAGAAGAAGCAGAAGAAGCAGTAGGAGGAGAAGCAGAAGCAGAAGAAACAGAAGAAGCCCAAGAAGCAGAAGGAGAACCTGAAGCAGAAGGACAAGCAGAAGCAGCAGAAGCTGGAAAAGCAGAAGCAGAAGAAACAGAACAAGGAGAAGAAGCAGAAGCAGAACGAGAAGCAGAAGAAGAAGAAGGAGAAAGAGAAGGAGTAGGAGTAGGAGGAGGAGAAGGAGAATCCAAAGCAGAAAGAGAAGCAGAAGGAGAAGCAGAAGGAGAAACAGAAGAAGCAGAAGTAGGAGAAATAGAAGCAGAATGAGAATGAGAAGCACAAGAAGGAGAAATTGAAGGAGAAGGAGAATGAGACGGAGAAGCAGAAGGAGAAGTAGGAGAAGCAGAAGAAGAAGCAGGAGAAGCAGAAGCAGAAGAAACAGAAGAAGGAGAAGAGCAGAAGCAGAAGCAGACGGAGAAGCAGAAGCAAAAGGAGAAGCAGAAGAAGCAGAAGCTGAAGCAGAAGAAGAAGAAACAGAAAAAGCAGAAGAAGCAGAAGAAGAAGCAGCAGGAGAAGCAGAAGAAAAAGAAGGAGAAGGAGAAAGAGAAGGATTAGGAGTAGGAGAAAGAGAAGGATAAGCAGAAGCAGAAAGAGAAGGAGAATGAGAAGGAGAAGCAGGAGAAGTAGAAGAAGCAGGAGAAGTAGAAGAAGCAGAAACAGGAGAAGCAGAAGCAGAATGAAAAGCAGAAAAAGGAGAAATTGAAACAGAAGAAGATGCAGAAGGAGAAGCAGGAGCAGTAGTAGAAGCAGAAGAAGGAGAAGCATAAAGAGAAACAGAAGGAGAAGCAGGAGAAGCAGAAGCAGGAGAAGCAGAATCAGAAGAAATAGAAGAAGGAGAAGAAGCAGAAGCAGAAAGAGAAGCAGAAACAGAAGGAGAAGCAGAAATACAAGCAGAAGAAGCCGAAGAAGCAAAAGCAGAACCTAAAGCAGAAGGAGAAGCAGGAGAAGCAGAAGAAGAAGAATCTGGAGAAGAAGAAGGAGAACCAGAAGGAGAAGCAGAAGCAGAAAGAGAAGCAAAAGCAGAAGGAGAAGCAGAAGGAGAAGCAGAAGAAACAGAAGATGCAGAATCAGTAGAAGAAGAAGCTGAAGATGCAGAACCAGAAAGAGAAGCAGAAGGAATAGCAGAAGAATGAGAAGGAGAAATAGAAGGAAAAGCAGAAGGAGAAGCAGGAAAAGCAGAAGAAACAGAAGCAGACGGAGAAGCAGAAGAAGGAGAAGGAGAAGCCGGAGCAGAAGAAGAAGCAGAAGGAAAAGCACAAGCAGAAGGAGATGCAGAAGGATCAGCAGGAAATGCAGAAGACGCAGAAGCAGAAGGAGAAGAAGAAGGAGAAGAATCAGAATCAGAAGAAGCAGAAGCAAAAATAGAAAGAGAAGCCGACGAAGAGAAGCAGAACGAGAAGCAGGAGAAGCAGAAGAAGCACAAGCGGGAGAAGCAGAAGAAGAAGAAACAGAAGAAGGAGAAGGAGCAGAAGCAGAAGGAGAAGCAGAAGGAGAAGCAGAAAGAGAAGCAGGAAAAGCAGAAGAAGCTGAAGCAGGAGAAGCAGAAGGAGAAGAAACAGGAGAAGGACAAGAAGCAGAAAGAGAAGCAGTAGAAGCAGAAGAGGCAGGAAAAGCAGAAGCAGAAGAAAGAGAAGAAGAAGAAGACGAAGAAGAAGAAGAAGAAGAAGAAGAAGAAGAAGAAGAAGCATAAGGAGAAGCATAAGGAGAAGTATAAGGAGAAGCAGTAGAAGCAGAAGAAGCAGAAGCAGGAGAAGCTGAAGCAGAAGAAAAAGAATAAGCAAAAGAAGCAGAAGCAGAAGCAGTGAGAGAAGCAGAAGAAGGAGAAGGAGAAGGAGCAGCAGAAGGAGAAGCAGACGCAGAAAGAGAAGCAGAAACAGAAGGAGAACAAGAAGGAGAAGCAGGAGAATCAGAAGAAGCAGAAAGAGAAGGAGAAGAAGGAGAAGCAGAAGTAGAATCAGAAGAAACAGAAGAAGAAGAAGCAGAAGAAACAGAAGCAAAAAAACAGAAGAAGGAGAAGAGCAGAAGCAGAAGCAGAAGGAGAAGCAGAAGGAGAAGCAGAAAGAGAAGCAGGAGAAGCAGAAGAAGCAGGAGAAGCAGAAGCAGAAGAAACAGGAGAAGCCGAAGAAGCAGAAGCAGAATCTGAAGCAGAAGGAGAAACAGAAGAAGCACAATCTGAAGCAGAAGCAGAAGAAACAGAAATAGTAGAATAAGGAGAAGCAGAAGCACCAGGACAAGCAGAAGAACAAGAAGGAGAAGGCGAAAGAGAAGGATTAGGAGTAGGAGAAGCAAAAGGATAAGCAGAAGCAGAAAGAGACGCAGAAGGAGAAGCAGCACGAGAAGTAGGAGAAGCAGAAGCAAGAGAAGCAGAAGAAACAGAAGACGCAGAAGCAGAATGAGAAGCAGAAGGAGAAATTGAAGCAGAAGGAGAAGGAGAAGCTGAAGAAGGAGAAGGAAAGCAGAAAGAGAAGCAGAAAGAGAAGCACAACGAGAAGCAGGAGAAGCAGGAGAAGAAGAAGCAGAAGAAACATAAGAAGGAGAAGAAGCAGAAGCAGAAGGAGATGCAGAAACAGAAGGAAATGCAGAAATAGAAGCAGGAGCAGCAGAAGAAGCAGCAGCAGGAGAAGCAGAAGCAGAAGAAGCCGAAGAAGCAGAAGCAGAACCTGAAGCATAAGGAGATACAGGAGAAGCAGAAGAAGCAGAATCTGGAGAAGCAGAAGGAGAAGCAGAAGCAGAAAGAGAAGCAAAAGCAGAAGGAGAAGCATAAGGAGAAGCAGAAGAAACAGAAGAAGCAGAGGCAGTAGCAGAAGAAGCAGAAGATGCAGAAGCAGAAGGAGAAGCAGAAGCAGTAGTAGAAGCAGAAGAAGGAGAAGCAGAAGGAGAAGCATAAAGAGAAACAGGAGGAGAAGCAGGAGAAGCAGAAGCAGGAGAAGCAGAATCAGAAGAAATAGAAGAAGGAGATGAAGCAGAAGCAGAAAGAGAAGCAGAAACAGAAGGAGAAGCAAAAATAGAAGCAGAAGAAGCCGAAGAAGCAAAAGCAGAACCTAAAGCAGAAGGAGAAGCAGGAGAAGCAGAAGAAGCAGAATCTGGAGAAGAAGAAGGAGAACCAGAAGGAGAAGCAGAAGCAGAAAGAGAAGCAAAAGCAGAAGGAGAAGCAGAAAAAACAGAAGAAGCAGAATCAGTAGCAGAAGAAGCTGAAGATGCAGAAGCAGTAAGAGAAGCAGAAGGAATAGCAGAAGAACGAGAAGGAGAAATAGAAGGAGAAGCAGAAGAAGAAGCAGGAAAAGCAGACGAAACAGAAGCAGACGGAGAAGCAGAAGAAGGAGAAGGAGAAGCCGGAGCAGAAGAAGAAGCAGAAGGAAAAGCACAAGCAGAAGGAGATGCAGAAGGAGAAGCAGGAAATGCAGAAGACGCAGAAGCAGAAGGAGAAGAAGAAGGAGAAGAATCAGAGTCAGAAGAAGCAGAAGCAGAAATAGAAAGAGAAGCCGACAAAGAGAAGCAGAACGAGAAGCAGGAGAAGCAGAAAAAGCACAAGCGGGAGAAGCAGAAGAAGAAGAAACAGAAGAAGGAGAAGGAGGAGAACCAGAAGGAGAAGCAGAAGGAGAAGCAGAAAGAGAAGCAGGAAAAGCAGAAGAAGCAGAAGCAGGAGAAGCAGAAGGAGAAGAAACAGGAGAAGGACAAGAAGCAGAAAGAGAAGCAGTAGAAGCAGAAGAGGCAGGAAAAGCAGAAGCAGAAGAAAGAGAAGAAGAAGAAGACGAAGAAGAAGAAGAAAAAGAAGCAGCAGCATAAGGAGAAGCATAAGGAGAAGCATAAGGAGAAGTATAAGGAGAAGCAGTAGAAGCAGAAGAAGCAGAAGCAGGAGAAGCTGAAGCAGAAGAAAAAGAATAAGCAAAAGAAGCAGAAGCAGAAGCAGTGAGAGAAGCAGAAGAAGGAGAAGGAGAAGGAGCAGCAGAAGGAGAAGCAGAAGCAGAAAGAGAAGCAGAAACAGAAGGAGAACAAGAAGGAGAAGCAGGAGAATCAGAAGAAGCAGAAAGAGAAGGAGAAGAAGGAGAAGCAGAAGTAGAATCCGAAGAAACAGAAGAAGAAGAAGCAGAAGAAACAGAACCAAAAGAAACAGAAGAAGGAGAAGAGCAGAAGCAGAAGCAGAAGGAGAAGCAGAAGCAGAAGGAGAAGCAGAAAGAGAAGCAGGAGAACCAGAAGAAGCAGGAGAAGCACAAGCAGAAGAAACAGGAGAAGCCGAAGAAGCAGAAGCAGAATCTGAAGCAGAAGGAGAAACAGAAGAAGCACAATCTGAAGCAGAAGAAACAGAAATAGTAGAATAAGCAGAAGCAGAAGCACCAGGACAAGCAGAAGAAGAAGAAGGAGAAGGCGAAAGAGAAGGATTAGGAGTAGGAGAAGCAAAAGGATAAGCAGAAGCAGAAAGAGACGCAGAAGGAGAAGCAGCACGAGAAGTAGGAGAAGCAGGAGAAGCAGAAGCAAGAGAAGCAGAAGAAACAGAAGACGCAGAAGCAGAATGAGAAGCAGAAGGAGAAATTGAAGCAGAAGGAGAAGGAGAAGCAGAAGAAGGAGAAGGAGAAGGAGAAGCAGAAAGAGAAGCAGAAAGAGAAGCACAACGAGAAGCAGGAGAAGCAGGAGCAGGAGAAGCAGAAGCAGAAGAAACATAAGAAGGAGAAGAAGCAGAAGCAGAAGGAGAATCAGAAACAGAAGGAAAAGCAGAAATAGAAGCAGGAGCAGCAGAAGAAGCAGCAGCAGGAGAAGCAGAAGCAGAAGAAGCCGAAGAAACAGAAGCAGAACCTGAAGCATAAGGAGATACAGGAGAAGCAGAAGAAGCAGAATCTGGAGAAGCAGAAGGAGAAACAGAAGCAGAAAGAGAGGCAAAAGCAGAAGGAGAAGCATAAGGAGAAGCAGAAGAAACAGAAGAAGCAGAGGCAGTAGCAGAAGATGTAGAAGCAGAAGGAGAAGCAGAAGGAAAAGCAGAATAACGAGAAGGAGAAGGAGAAGGAGAAACAGAAGGAGAAGCAGAAAGAGAAGCAGAAGAAGGAGCAAGAGAAGGATAAGCAGCAGGAGAAGCAGAAAGAGAAGCAGAAAGAAAAGCAGAAGGAGAAGCAGGAGATGCAGAAACAGGAGAAGAACAAGCAGAAGAAACAGGAGAAGGACAAGAAGCAGAAGCAGAAGGAGAAGCATAAAGAGAAGGAGGGGAAGCAGAAGAAGCAGAAGCAGGAGAAGCAGAAGCATAAGAATCCGAAGAAGCAGAAGCAGAACCTGAAGCAGAAGGAAAAGCAGAAGAAGCAGAAGCAAAAGGAGAAGCAAAAGAAGGGGAAGGAGAAGAAGAGGCAGAAGAAGAAGCATAAGGACAAGCACAAGCAGAAGGAGATGCAGAAGGAGAAGCAGGAGAAGCAGAAGAAGCAGAAGCTGAAGGAGAAACAGAAGTAGGAGAAGGAGAAGGAGGAGGAGAAGAAGCAGAAGGAGAAGCAGAAGCAGAATGAGAATCAGAAAGAGAAGCAGGAGGAGGACAAGAAGCAGAAGCAGGAGAAGCCGAAAGAGAAGAAGCAGAAACAGAAGCAGAAGGAGAAGCAGAAGCAGAAGGAGAAGCAGCAGAAGAAGTAGAACCAGAAATTCAGGCAGCAGAAACAGAAGAAGCAGAAGCAGAAGGAGAAGTCAAAAGAGAAGCAGAAGGGGAAGTAGAAAAAACAGCAGAAGAAGCAGAAAAACAAGCAGGAGAAGCAGAAGCAGGAAGAGAAGTAGAAGCAGAAGAAGCAGAAGAAGAAGAAGAAGCAGTAGAAGCAGAAGAAGCAGAAGCAGGAGAAGCAGAACCAGAAGAAAAAGAAGAAGCATAAGAAGCGAAGCAGAGGGAGAAACGAAGAAGGAGAAGGAGCAGCAGAAGGTTAAGCAGAAGGAGATGCAGAAGGAGAAAGAGAAGCAGAAAGAGAAGCAGAAATAGAAGGAGAAGAAGAAGGAGAAGTTGGAGAATCAGAAGAAGCTTAAGCAGATAGAGAAGTAGAAGAAGGAGAAGGAGAAGTTGAAGGAGAAGGACAAGTAGGAGAAGCAGAAGAAGCAGAAGCGGGAGAAGCAGAAGAAGAAGAAGAAACAGAAGAAGGAGAAGGAGCAGAAGGAGAAGCAGAAGCAGAAGGAGAAGCAGAAAGAGAAGCAGAAGAAGCAGTAGCTGGAGAAGCAGAAGCAGAAGAACCAGAAGAAGCCGAAGAATCAGAAGGAGAACCTGAAGCAGAAGGAGAAGCAGAAGCAGCAGAAGCTGGAAAAGCAGAAGCAGAAGAAACCGAACAAGCAGAAGAAGCAGAAGCAGAACGAGAAGCAGAAGAAGAGGGAGAAAGAGAAGGATTAGGAGTAGGAGGAGCAGAAGCAGAATAAGAAGCAGAAAGAGAAGCAGAAGGAGAAGCAGAAGGAGAAACAGAATCAGAAGTAGGAGAAGCAGAAGCAGAAAGAGAAGCACAAGAAGGAGGAATTGAAGGAGAAGGAGAATGAGACGGAGAAGCAGAAGGAGAAGAAGGAGAAGCAGCAGAAGAAGAAGCAGGAGAAGCAGAAACAGAAGAAACAGAAAAAGCAGAAGAAGCAGCAGCAGGAGAAGCAGAAGAAAAGAAGGAAAAGGAGAAAGAGAAGGATTAGGAGTAGGAGAAACAGAAGGATAAGCAGAAGCAGAAAGAGAAGCAGAAGGAGAAGCAGGAGAAGCAGAAGAAGCAGAAGCAGGAGAAGCAGTAGCAGAATGAAAAGCAGAAGAAGGAGAAATTGAAACAGAAGAAGATGCAGAAGGAGAAGCAGAAGCAGAAGGAGAAGCAGAAGAAGGAGAAGCAGAAGGAGAAGCATAAGGAGAAACAGAAGGAGAAGCCGGAGAAGCAGAAGCAGGAGAAGCAGAATCAAAAGAAATAGAAGAAGGATAAGAAGCAGAAGCAGAAAGAGAAGCACAAACAGAAGGAGAAGCAGAAATAGAAGCAGAAGAAGCAGAAGCAGAACCTGAAGCAGAAGGAGAAGCAGAAGAAGCAGAATCTGGAGTAGAAGAAGAACCAGAAGGAGAAGCAGAAGCAGAAAGAGAAGCAAAAGCAGAAGGAGAAGCAGAAAGAGAAGCAGAAGAAACAGAAGAAGCAGAAGCAGAAGCAGTAGCAGAAGAAGGTGAAGATGCAGAAGCAGATAGAGAAGCAGAAGGAATAGCAGAATAACGACAAGGAGAAACAGAAGGAGAAGAAGAATGAGAAGCAGTAGGAGAAGCAGGAAAAACAGAAGAAGCAGAAACAGACGGAGAAGCAGAAGAAGGAGAAGCAGAAGCAGAAGAAGAAGCAGAAGGAAAAGCACAAGCAGAAGGAGATGCAGAAGGAGTAGCAGGAGAAGCAGAAGAAGCAGAAGCAGAAGGAGAAGCAGAAGGAGAAGAAGCAGAATCAGAAGAAACAGAAGGAGAAGTAGAAAGAGAAGCCGACGAAGAGAAGCAGAACGAGAAGCAGGAGAAGCAGAAGAAGCAGAGCGGGAGAAGCAGCAGAAGAAGAAACAGAAGAAATTGAAGGAGCAGAAGCAGAAGGAGGAGCAGAAGCAGAAGGAGAAGCAGAAAGAGAAGCAGGAAAAGCAGAAGGAGCAGAAGCAGGAGAAGCAGAAGCAGAAGAAACAGGAGAAGGACAAGAAGCAGAAGCAGAAGCAGAAGGAGAAGCAGAAACAGAAGGAGAAGCAGAAAGAGAAGGAGGGAAAGCAGAAGAAGCAGAAGCAGGAGAACCAGAAGCATAAGAATCCGAAGAAGCAGAAGCAGAACCTGAAGCAGAAGGAGAAGCAGGAGAAGCAGAAGAAGCAGAATCTGGAGAAGCAGAATGAGAAGCTGAAGGAGAAGCAGAAGCAGAAAGAGAATCAAAAGGAGAAGGAGAAGCGGAAGAAACAGAAGAAGCAGAAGCAGTAGCAGTTGCAGCAGAAGGAGAAGCAAAAGTAAAAGCAGAAGAACGAGAAGGAGAAACAGAAGGAGAAGCAGAAGGAGAAGCAGAAGAAGCAGAAGGAGAAGCAGAAGGAGAAACAGAAGCAGAAGAAGCAGCAGAAGGAGAAGCAGAAGCAGAAGAAGATGCAGAAGGAGAAGCAGGAGAAGCAGAAGAAGCAGAAGCAGAAGTAGAAGGAGAAGTAGGAGAAGGAGAAGGAAGAGCTGCAGAAGCAATAGGAGAAGCAGAAGAAGAAGCAGAAGCAGAATGAGAAGCAGAAAGAGAAGCTAGTAGAAGAAGAAGAAGCAGGAAAAGCAGAAGCAGTCTGATGAGATGATGAGAAGAGAGAAGAGAGATGAGAGAGAAGATGAGGAGAGAGAGAGAGAGAGAGAGAGATGAAGA
>NW_012290598.1:0-8171 GCF_000151885.1 Dipodomys ordii | reverse complement strand
GAAGCAGGAGAGGCCGATAGAGAAGAAGCAGATTTTGAATCAGAAGTAGAAGCAGAAGCAGAAGGAGAAGCAGCAGAAGAAGTAGAATCAGAAATTCAGGCAAGAGAAACAGAAGAAGCAGAAGCAGAAGCATAAGGCGAAGCATAAAGAGAAGGAGAAGGAGAAGTAGAAGAAGCAGCAGAAGGAGAAGCAGCAGAAGAATCAGAATAACAAGCAGGAGAAGCAGAAGCAAAAAGAGAATAGAAGCAGAAGAAGGAGAAGCAGAAGAAGCAGTAGAAGCATAAGAAGCAGAAGCAGGAGAAGCAGAAGCAGAAGATAAAGAAGAAGCATAAGAAGCAGAAGCAGAGGGAGAAACAGAAGAAAGAGAAAGAGCAGCAGAAGGTGAAGCAGAAGGAGATGCAGAAGCAGAAAGAGAAGCAGAAACAGAAGGAGAAGAAGAAGGAAAAGTTGGAGAATCAGAAGAAGCAGAAGCAGAAGCAGAAAGAGAAGGAGAAGAAGGAGAAGGAGAAGCAGAAGGAGAAGGACAAGCAGGAGAAGCAGAAGAAGCAGAAGCGGGAGAAGCAGAAGAAGAAGAAACAGAAGAAAGAGAAGGAGCAGAAGGAGAAGCAGAAGCAGAAGGAGAAGCAGAAAGAGAAGCAGAAGAAGCAGAAGAAGCAGTAGCAGGAGAAGCAGAAGCAGAATGAGAAGCGGGAAAAGCAGAAGAAGCAGAAGCAGGAGAAGCAGAAGCAGAAGAAACAGGAGAAGGACAAGAAGCAGAAGCAGAAGGAGAAGCAGAAACAGAAGGAGAAGCAGAAAGAGGAGGGGAAGCAGAAGAAGCAGAAGCAGGAGAAGCAGAAGCATAAGAATCCGAAGAAGCAGAAGCAGAACCTGAAGCAAAAGCGGAAGCAGGAGAAGCAGAAGAAGCAGAATCTGGAGAAGCTGAATGAGAAGCTGAAGGAGAAGCAGAAGCTGAAAGAGAATCAAAACAGAAGGAGACGCAGAAGAAACAGAAGAAGCAGTAGCAGTTGCAGCAGAAGCAGAAGGAGAAGCAGAAAGAAAAGCAGAAGAACGACAAGGAGAAGGAGAAACAGAAGGAGAAGCAGAAGGAGAATCAGAAGGAGAAGCAGAAGAAGCAGAAGGAGAAGCAGAAGCAGAAGAAGCAGAAGGAGAAGCAGGAGAAACAGAAGCAGAAGAAGCAGCAGAAGGAGAAGCAGAAGCAGAAGAAGATGCAGAAGGAGAAGCAGGAGAAGCAGAAGAAGCAGAAGCAGAAGGAGAAGTAGAAGTAGGAGAAGGAAGAGCCGCAGAAGAAGAAGAACAAGAAGAAGAGAAGAAGAAGAGAAGAAGAAGAAGAAGAAGAAGAAGAAGAAGAAGAAGAAGAAGAAGAAGAAGAAGAAGAAGGAGGAGGAGGAGGAGGAGGAGGAGGAGGAGGAGGAGGAGGTGGAGAAGGAGAAGCAAAAGGAGAAGCAGTAGAAGCAGAAGAAGCAGAAGCAGAGAAGCAGAAGCAGAAGAAAGAGAATAAGCAAAAGAAGCAGAATCAGAGGGAGAAGCAGAAGAAGGAGAAGGAGCAGAAGGAGAAGGAGAAGAAGAAGGAGAATCAGAAGGAGAAGCAGAAGAAGGAGAAGAAGAAGCAGAAGAAGCAGCAGAAGGAGAAGCAGAAGCAGAAGAAGATGCAGATGGAGAAGTAGGAGAATCAGAAGAAGCAGAAGCAGAAGGAGAAACAGAAGTAGGAGAAGGTGAAGGAGAAGGAAGGGCAGCAAAAGCAATAGGAGAAGCATAAGGAGAAGCAGAAGGAGAAGCAGAAGCGGAATGAGAAGCATAAAGAGAAGCAGTAGAAGCAGATTGGCCAGGAGAAGCAGAATAGAGAGTCGAAGAAGAAGAAGAAGAAGATGATGAAGAAGATGAAGAAGAAGTCTAAGACGAAGATGATGATGAAGATGAAGAAGGAGATGAAGGAGAAGAAGGAGAAGCATAAGGAGAGGAGAAGCATAAGGAGAAGCAGTAGATGCAGGAGAAGCAGAAGAAATAGAATAAGCAAAAGAAGCAGAAGCAGAAGCAGTGGGAGAAGCAGAAGAAGGAGAAGGAGAAGGAGCAGAAGAAGGAGAAGCAGAAGCAGAAAGAGAAGCAGAAACAGAAGGAGAACAAAAGGAGAAGCAGGAGAATCAGAAGAAGCAGAAGTAGAAACAGAAAGAGAAGTAGAAGAAGGAGAAGCAGAAGTAGAATCAGAAGTAACAGAAGAAGAAGAAGAAACAGAAGCAAAAGAAACAGAAGAAGGAGAAGAGCAGAAGCAGAAGCAGAAGGAAAAGCAGAAGCAGAAGGAGAAGCAGAAAGAGAAGCAGGAGAAGCAGAAGAAGCAGGAGAAGCAGAAGCAGAAGAAACAGGAGAAGCCGAAGAAGCAGAAGCAGAATCTGAATCAGAAGGAGAAACAGAAGAAGCACAATCTGAAGCAGAAGCAGAAGAAACAGAAATAGTAGAATAAGCAGAAGCAGAAGCACCAGGAGAAACAGAAGAAGAAGAAGGAGAAGGCGAAAGAGAAGGATTAGGAGTAGGAGAAGCAAAAGGATAAGCAGAACCAGAAAGAGTCGCAGAAGGAGGAGCAGCACGAGAAGTAGGAGTAGCAGGAGAAGAAGAAGCAGGAGAAGCAGAAGAAACAGAAGGCGCAGAAGCAGAAGGAGAAATTGATGCAGAAGCAGAAGGAGAAGCAGAAGCAGAAGAAGAAGCAGAAGAAAGAGAAGGACAAGGAGAAGGAGAAAGAGAAGCAGAAAGAGAAGCAGAACGAGAAGCAGGAGAAGCAGAAGCTGGAGAAGCCGAAGCAGAAGAAACAAAAGAAGGGGAAGAAGCAGAAGGAGAAGCAGAAACAGAAGGAAAAACAGAAAGAGAAGCAGGAGAAGCAGAAGAAGCAGCAGCAGGAGAAGCAGAAGCAGGAGAAGCCGAAAAAGCAAAAGCAGAACCTGAAGCAGAAGGAGAAGCAGGAGAAGCAGAAGAAGCAGAATGTGGAGAAGCAGAAGGAGAAGCAGAAGCAGAAAGAGAAGCAAAAGCAGAAGGAGAAGCAGAAGAAACAGAAGAAGCAGAGGCAGTATCAGAAGAAGCAGAAGATTCAGAAGCAGAAGGAGAAGCAGGAAAAACAGAAGAAGCAGAAACAGACGGAGAAGCAGAAGAAGGAGAAGCAGAAGCAGAAGAAGAAGCAGAAGGAAAAGCACAAGCAGAAGGAGATGCAGAAGGAGTAGCAGGAGAAGCAGAAGAAGCAGAAGCAGAAGGAGAAGAAGCAGAATCAGAAGAAGCAGAAGGAGAAGTAGAAAGAGTAGCCGACGAAGAGAAGCAGAACGAGAGGCAGGAGAAGCAGAAGAAGCAGAGCGGGAGAAGCAGAAGAAGAAGAAACAGAAGAAATAGAAGGAGCAGAAGCAGAAGGAGGAGCAGAAGCAGAAGGAGAAGCAGAAAGAGAAGCAGGAGAAGCCGAAGCAGAAGAAACAGAAGAAGGGGAAGAAGCAGAAGGAGAAGCAGAAACAGAAGGAAAAGCAGAAAGAGAAGCAGGAGAAGCAGAAGAAGCAGCAGCAGAAGAAGCAGAAGCAGAAGAAGCCGAAAAAGCAAAAGCAGAATCTGAAGCAGAAGGAGAAGCAGGAGAAGCAGAAGAAGCAGAATCTGGAGAAGCAGAAGCAGAAATAGAAGCAAAAGCAGAAGGAGAAGCAGAAGAAACAGAAGAACCAGAGGTAGTATCAGAAGAAGCAGAAGATTCAGAAGCAGAAGGAGAAGCAGAAGGAAAAGCAGAAGAACTAGAAGGAGAAGGAGAAACAGGAGTAGAAGCAGAAAGAGAAGCAGAAGAAGGAGCAGTAGAAGGAAAAGCGGCAGGAGAAACAGAAAGAGCAGCAGAAGGAGAAGCAGGAAATGCAGAAACAGGAGAAGAACAAGCAGAAGAAACAGGAGAAGGACAAGAAGCAGAAGCAGAAGGAGAAGCAGAAAGAGAAGGAGGGGAAGCAGAAGAAGCAGAAGCAGGAGAAGCAGAAGCATAAGAATCCGAAGAAGCAGAAGCAGAACCTGAAGCAGAAGGAGAAGCAGGAGAAGCAGAAGAAGCAGAATCTGGAGAAGCAGAATGAGAATCAGAAGGAGAAGCAGAAGCAGAAAGAGAATCAAAAGCAGAAGGAGAAGCAGAAGAAACAGAAGAAGTAGAAGCAGTAGCAGTTGTAGCAGAAGCAGTAGGAAAAGCAGAAGGAAAAGCAGAAGAACAAGAAGGAGAAGGAGAAACAGAAGGAGAAGCAGAAGGAGAAGCAGAAAGAGAAGCAGGTAAAGCAGAAGAAGAAGCAGAAGGAGAATCAGAAGGAGAAGCAGAAGAAGGAGAAGGAGAATCAGAAGCAGAATAAGATGCAGAAGGAGAAGCAGAAGAAGCAGAAGCAGAAGGAGAAGCAGGAAAAGCAGAAGAAGCAGAAGCAAAAGGTGAAGCAAAAGATGGAGAAGGAGAAGCAGAGGCAGAAGAAGAAGCATAAGGACAAGCACAAGCAGAAGGAGATGCAGAAGGAGAATCAGGAGAAGCAGAAGAAGCAGAAGCTGAAAGAGAAGCAGAAGTAGGAGAAGGAGAAGGAGGAGAAGCAGAAGCAGAAGGAGAAGCAGAAGCAGAATGAGAAGCAGAAAGAGAAGCAGGAGGAGGACAAGAAGCAGAAGCAGGAGAAGCCGAAAGAGAAGAAGCAGAAACAGAAGCAGAAGGAGAAGCAGAAGCAGAAGGAGAAGCAGCAGAAGAAGTAGAACCAGAAATTCAGGCACGAGAAACAGAAGAAGCAGAAGCAGAAGGAGAAGCAAAAAGAGAAGCAGAAGGAGAAGTAGAAAAAGCAGCAAAAGAAGCAGAAAAACAAGCAGGAGAAGCAGAAGCAGAAACAGAAGTAGAAGCAGAAGAAGAAGCAGTAGAAGCAGAAGAATCAGAAGCAGGAGAAGCAGAACCAGAAGAAAAAGAAGAAGCATAAGAAGCAGAAGCAGAGGGAGAAACAGAAGAAGGAGAAGGAGCAGCAGAAGGTGAAGCAGAAGGAAATGCAGAAGCAGAAAGCAGAAGCAGAAATAGAAGAAGAAGAAGGAGAAGTTGGAGAATCAGAAGAAGCAGAAGCAGAAAGAGAAGCAGAAGGAGAAGGAGATGCACAAGGAGAAGGACAAGCAGCAGAAGCAGAAGAAGCAGAAGCGGGAGAAGCAGAAGAAGAAGAAGAAGAAACAGAAGAAGGAGAAGGAGCAGAAGGAGAAGCAGAAGCAGAAGGAGAAGCAGAAAGAGAAGCAGAAGAAGCAGTAGCAGGTGAAGCAGAAGCAGAAAAAACAGAAGAAGCCGAAGAATCAGAAGGAGAACCTGAAGCAGAAGGAGAAGCAGAAGCAGCAGAAGCTGGAAAAGCAGAAGCAGAAGAAACCGAACAAGCAGAAGAAGCAGAAGCAGAACGAGAAGCAGAAGAAGAAGGAGAAAGAGAAGGATTAGGAGTAGGAGGAGCAGAAGCAGAATAAGAAGCAGAAAGAGAAGCAGAAGAAGAAGCAGACGGAGAAACAGAAGAAGCAGAAGCAGGAGAAGCAGAAGCAGAACCAGAATGAGAAGCACAAGAAGGAGAAATTGATGGAGAAGGAGAAGGAGACGGAGAAGCAGAAGGAGAAGTAGGAGAAGCAGAGAAAAAGAAGCAGGAGAAGCAGAAACAGAAGAAGCAGAAGGAGAAGAGCAGAAGGAGAAGCAGAAGGAGAAGCAGAAGAAGCAGAAGCTGAAGCAGAAGAAGAAGAAACAGAAAAAGCCGAAGAAGCAGAAGAAGAAGCAGCAGGAGAAGCAGAAGAAGAAGAAGGAGAAGGAGAAAGAGAAGGATTAGGAGTAGGAGAAACAGAAGGATAAGCAGAAGCAGAAAGAGAAGGAGAATGAGAAGGAGAAGAAGGAGAAGCAGAAGAAGCAGAAGCAGGAGAAGCAGAAGCAGAAGAAACATAGGAAGGAGAAGAAGCAGAAGGAGAAGCAGAAACAGAAGGAAAAGCAGAAAGAGAAGCAGGAGAAGCAGAAGAAGCAGAATCTGGAGAAGCAGAAGGAGAAGCAGAAGCAGAAAGAGAAGCAAAAGCAGAAGGAGAAGCAGAAGGGGAAGCAGAAGAAACAGAAGAAGCAGAGGCAGTAGCAGAAGAAGCAGAAGATGCAGAAGCAGAAGGGGAAGCAGAAGAAACAGAAGAAGCAGAGGCAGTAGCAGAAGAAGCAGAAGATGCAGAAGAGAAGGAGAAGCAGAAGGAAAAGCAGAAGAACGAGAAGGAGAAGGAGTAGGAGAAACAGAAGGAGAAGCAGAAAGAGAAGCAGAAGAAGGAGCAGGAGAAGGAAAAGCAGCAGGAGAAGCAGAAAGAGCAGCAGAAGGAGAAGCAGAAGCAGAAGCAGAAGCAGAAGTAGAAGCAATAGAAGGAGAAGCATAAAGAGAAACAGAAGGAGAAGCAGGAGAAGCAGAAGCAGGAGAAGCAGAATCAAAAGAAATAGAAGGATAAGAAGCAGAAGCAGAAAGAGAAGCAGAAACAGAAGCAGAAGAAGCTGAAGAAGCAGAAGCAGAACCTGAAGCAGAAGGAGAAGCAGGAGAAGCAGAAGAAGCAGAATCTGGAGAAGAAGGAGAACCAGAAGGAGAAGCAGAAGCAGAAAGAGAAGCAAAAGCAGAAGGAGAAGCAGAAAGAGAAGCAGAAGAAACAGAAGAAGCAGAAGCAGTAGCAGAAGAAGCTGAAGATGCAGAAGCAGATAGAGAAGCAGAAGGAATAGCAGAATAACGACAAGGAGAAACAGAAGGAGAAGAAGAATGAGAAGCAGAAGGAGAAGCAGGAAAAACAGAAGAAGCAGAAACAGACGGAGAAGCAGAAGAAGGAGAAGCAGAAGCAGAAGAAGAAGCAGAAGGAAAAGCACAAGCAGAAGGAGATGCAGAAGGAGTAGCAGGAGAAGCAGAAGAAGCAGAAGCAGAAGGAGAAGAAGGAGGAGAAGAGGCAGAATCAGAAGAAGCAGAAGGAGAAGTAGAAAGAGAAGCCGACGAAGAGAAGCAGAACGAGAAGCAGGAAAGCAGAAGAAGCAGAGCGGGAGAAGCATAAGAAGAAGAAACAGAAGAAATAGAAGGAGCAGAAGCAGAAGGAGGAGCAGAAGTAGAAGTAGAAGCAGAAAGAGAAGCAGGAAAAGCAGAAGAAGCAGAGGCAGGAGAAGCAGAAGCAGAAGAAACAGGAGAAGGACAAGAAGCAGAAGGAGAAGCAGAAACAGAAGGAGAAGCAGAAAGAGAAGGAGGGGAAGCAGAAGAAGCAGAAGCAGGAGAACCAGAAGCATAAGAATCCGAAGAAGCAGAAGCAGAACCTGAAGCAGAAGGAGAAGCAGGAGAAGCAGAAGAAGCAGAATCTGGAGAAGCAGAATGAGAAGCTGAAGGAGAAGCAGAAGCAGAAAGAGAATCAAAAGGAGAAGGAGAAGCGGAAGAAACAGAAGAAGCAGAAGCAGTAGCAGTTGCAGCAGAAGCAGAAGGAGAAGCAAAAGTAAAAGCAGAAGAACGAGAAGGAGAAGGAGAAACAGAAGGAGAAGCAGAAGGAGAAGCAGAAGAAGCAGAAGGAGAAGCAGAAGGAGAAACAGAAGCAGAAGAAGCAGCAGAAGGAGATGCAGAAGGAGAAGCAGGAGAAGCAGAAGAAGCATAAGCAGAAGGAGAAGTAGAAGTAGGAGAAGGAAGAGCCGCAGAAGAAGAAGAACAAGAAGAAGAGAAGAAGAAGAGAAGAAGAAGAAGAAGAAGAAGAAGAAGAAGAAGAAGAAGAAGAAGAAGAAGAAGAAGAAGAAGAAGAAGAAGAAGGAGGAGGAGGAGGAGGAGGAGGAGGAGGAGGAGGAGGAGGAGAAGGAGAAGCAAAAGGAGAAGCAGTAGAAGCAGAAGAAGCAGAAGCAGAGAAGCAGAAGCAGAAGAAAGAGAATAAGCAAAAGAAGCAGAATCAGAGGGAGAAGCAGAAGAAGGAGAAGGAGCAGAAGGAGAAGGAGAAGCAGAAGGAGAATCAGAAGGAGAAGCAGAAGAAGGAGAAGAAGAAGCAGAAGAAGCAGCAGAAGGAGAAGCAGAAGCAGAAGAAGATGCAGAAGGAGAAGTAGGAGAAGCAGAAGAGCAGAAGCAGAAGGAGAACAGAAGTATGAGAAGGAGAATGAGAAGTAAGGCAGCAGAGCAATAGGAGAAGCAGATGGAGAAGCAGATGAGAAGCAGAGCAGATGAGAAGCATATGAGAAGCAGTAGAGC
>NW_012290597.1:0-1066 GCF_000151885.1 Dipodomys ordii | reverse complement strand
ATGTTATTTTTTTAGAATTTTTAACAACGATGGGTCTTGTTTTTCAGATAGGTTATTGGAGTTGCAATTTAGTGTGGCAGTTTTTCAGCTCGGGCTGTTTTGACTTTTATTGAGTGTCATGACAGGCTTTTGGGACATTTATGTCTTGGGGGGGCAGGACATTCAATGTTGGGTCATGTCGGGTGTCGGAAGGGGGCAGTTCGGGCTGTTGGTGACAGTTCGGGCAGCGGGGGGCAGGACGGGCAGCGGGGGGCAGGACGGGCAGTGGGGGGCAGGATGGGCAGTGGGGGGGCAGGACGGGCAGCGGGGGGGCAGGATGGGCAGCGGGGGGGCAGGATGGGCAGTGGGGGGGCAGGACGGGCAGCGGGGGGCAGGACGGGCGGCGGAGGGGGGCAGGATGGGCAGTGGGGGGCAGGACGGGCAGCGGGGGGGCAGGACGGGCAGTGGGGGGCAGGACGGGCAGTGGGGGGCAGGACGGGCAGTGGGGGGCAGGACGGGCGGCAGAGGGGGGCAGGACGGGCAGCGGGGGGACAGGACGGGCAGTGGGGGGCAGGATGGGCAGCGGGGGGGCAGGACGGGCAGCAGGGGGGCAGGACGGGCGGCGGAGGGGGGCAGGATGGGCAGTGGGGGGGCAGGACGGGCAGCGGGGGGAAGGACGGGCAGTGGGGGGAAGGACGGGCGGCGGAGGGGGGCAGGACGGGCAGTGGGGGGGCAGGACGGGCGGCGGAGGGGGGCAGGATGGGCAGTGGGGGGGCAGGAGGGGCAGTGGGGGGGCAGGATGGGCAGCGGGGGGCAGGACGGGCAGTGGGGGGGGGCAGGCAGCGCATGAGGCTGAGTTTGGCGGGGAGGAGCGGTGGCAAGGGTCTGACCTCAGGTCTTTGCCCTGGGATTCTTTATTTTTGGGGTGTTCCCACCGCGGGAACATCTCTTGTGGCTGAGAACGGTTCACAAACAGGTTTTCTTTCACTTCTGTGCTCTGGTGGCAGGCAAGGGAAACCCCCAGAGAGCGTGCCCACAAGCCACGGCCGCCACCCAGCCGGGCAGCACGGGAGGGGCAGCAGGCAGC
>NW_012290596.1:0-7025 GCF_000151885.1 Dipodomys ordii | reverse complement strand
GTGTCCCCGCTGTGTCCCTCTATCCCCATTGTGTCCCACACTGTCCCGCAGAATAGCCCACTAAATTCCGCTCAGTCTCCCGCTTTGTCCCACACTGTCCCCTGCTATGTCCCCTGCTATGTCCCGCAGTGTCCTGCTGTGTGTCTTCTGTATCCCGGTGTGTCCCCCGCTGTGTCCCACTGGGTCCCGAAAGGTCCCCACTTTGTCCCGCTTTGTCCCCGCTGTGTCCCCCGCTGCTTCCTGCTGTATCCCCCGCTGTGTCCCTAGCTGTGTCCTGCTGTGTCCCGCTGTGTCCCCCTGTGTGCCTGCTGTCCCCCGCTGTGTCCCCGCTGTGTCCCCCCTGTGTCCTGCTGTGTCCCGCTGTGTCCCCGCTACCCCCGCTCTGTCCCGCTGTTTCCCCATTGTCCCCCGGTGTGTCCTCTTTCCCCGGCTCTGTCACCCCTGTGTCCCACTGTGTCCCGCTGTGTCCCGCTGTGTCCCAGCTTTGTTACCGCTGGGTCTGGCTGTGTCCCGCTGTGTCCCCCGCTGTGTCCCGCTGTGTCCCTGCGGTGTCCCGCTGTGTCCCCGCTGTGTCCCTGGTGTGTCCCGCTGTGTCCCCACTGTGTCGCCCCTGTGTCCCCGCTGTCCCTGGCAGTGTCCCTCTTTGTCCCCGCTGTCCCCCGGTGTGTCCCCGCTATCCCAGGCTGTGTCCCCCTCTGTGTCCCGCTGTGTCCCGCTGTGTCCCCCGCTCTATCCCGCTGTGTCCTCGCTGTGTCACCCGTTGTGTCCCGCTGTGTCCGCGCTGTGTCCCCTGCTGAGTCCCCGCTGTGTCCCGCTGTGTCCCCGCTGTGTCCCCGGCTGTGACCCGCTGTGTCCCGCTGTATCCCGCTGTGTCCGCCCCTATGTCCCCCGCTGTGTCCCGCTGTGTCCTAGCTTTTTTACTGCTCTGTCCCCGCTGTGTCCCCGCTGTGTCCCCGCTGTGTCCCGCTGTGTCCCACTGGGTCCCAGCTGTGTCCCGCTGTGTCCCCTGGTGTCCCCGATGTGTCCCGCTCTGTCCTGCTGTGTCTGCCTCTTTGTACCCCGCTGTGTCCCCCACTGTGTCCTGCTGTGTCCCGGCTATGTCATACTGTGTCCCCCGCTATGTCCCTGCTGTGTCCCTCTGTGTCCCGCTGTGTGTCTTCTGTATACCGGTGTGTCCCCCGCAGTGTCCCACTGTGTCCCGCTGGGTCCCCGCTTTGTCCCGCTGTGTCCCCGCTGTGTCCCCTGCTGGGTCCTGCTGTGTCCCCCGCTGTGTCCCCCGCTGTGTCCTGCTGTGTCCCGCTGTGTCCCGCTGTGTGACTGCTGTCCCCTGCTGTGTCCCCGCTGTGTCCCCGCTGTGTCCCGCTGTGACCGGCTGTGTCCCCGCTACACCGCTCTGTCCTGCTGTGTCCCCATTGTCCCCCGGTGTGCCCTCTGTCCCCCGATGTGTCACCGCTCTGTCCCACTGTGTCCTGCTGTGTCCCGCTCTGTCCCAGCTTTGTTACCGCTGGGTCTGGCTGTGTCCTGCTGTGTCCCCCGCTGAGTCCCCCTGTGTCCCGCTGTGTCCCGCTGTGTCCCCGCTGTGTTACACTGTGTCCCGCTGTGTCCCTGCTGTTTCCCCGCTGTGTCTCCGCTGTGTCCCCCGCTGTGTCCTGCTGTGTCCCTGCTGTGTCCCCGCTGTGTCCCTTTGTGTCCCTTTGTGTCCCCGCTGTTTCCCGGTGTGTACCAGCTGTCACCCGCTGTGTCCCCGCTGTGTCCTGCTCAGTCCCCACTGTGTCCCGCAGTGTCCCGCTGTGTCCCTCGCTGTGTCCCGCTGTGTCTCCTGCTTTGTCCCCCACTGTGTCCTGCTCTGTCCCACGCTGTGTCCCGTTGTGTCTCCTGCTGGGTCCCACTGGGTCCCTTTGTGTCCCGCTCTATCCCGCTGTGTCCTCACTGTGTCCCCCGCTGTGTCCCTGCTGTGTAATGCTGTGTCCCCGCTGTGTCCCCCGGTGTGTCCCGCTGTGTCCTGCTGTGTCCCCTCTGTTTACTGCTTTGTCCTGTGGTGTCTCGCTTTGTCCCCCGATGTGACCTCCGCTGTGTCCCCACAGTCCCCACTGTGTCCGGCTGTTTCCGCCTCTATGTCCCCCGCTGTGTCCCGCTGTGTCTCCCGCTTTGTCCCCCGCTGTCCCCTGCTGTGTCCCACTGTGACCCCGCTGTGTTCCCCCGCTGTGTCCCGCTGTGTCCCGCTGTCCCCCAGTATGTCCGCGCTGTCCCCCGCTATGTCCCACGCCGTGTCCCGCTGTGTTCCGTTTTGTCCATCTGTGTCCAGCTGTGTCCACGCTGTGTCCCCCGCTGTGTCCCTGCTGTGTTCCACTGTGTCCCGCTGTGTCCCACTGTGTCCCCCGCTGTGTCCCGCTGTGTCCCGCTGTGTCCTCGCTGTGTCCCCCGCTGTGTCTCGCTGTGTCGCCCTCTGGGTCCCCCGCTGTGTCGCCCTCTGTGTTCCCCGCTGTGTCCCGCCGTGTCGCCCTGTGTCCGCCTCTATGTCCCCCGCTGTGTCCCGCTGTGTCCCCCGCTGAGTCCCCCTGTGTCCCGCTGTGTTCCGCTGTGTCCCCACTGTCCCCCGCTTTGTCCATGCTGTGTCCCACTGTGTCCTCGCTCTGTCCCCCGCTGTGTCCCCGCTGTGTTTCCTGCTGTGTCCCGCTGTGTCCCGCTGTGTCCCCACTGTGTCCCACTGTGTCTTCGCTCTGTCCCCCGTTGTGTCTCGCTGTGTCTCCTGCTGTGTCCCGCTGTGTCCTGCTGTATCCCCGCTGTCCCCCAGTGTGTACCAGCTCTCACCCGCTGTGTCACCCGCTGTGTCCCGCTGTGTCCCGTTGTGTCCCGCTCTATCCCGCTGTGTCCTTGCTGTGTCCTCCGCTGTGTCCTCGCTGTGTCCCACTGTGTTCCCCGTTGTGTCCCACTGTGTCTCCTGCTGTGTCCTGCTGTGTCCCGCTGTGTCCCCGCTGTCCCCCGGTGTGTACCAGCTCTCACCCGCTGTGTCACCCGCTGTGTCCCGCTGTGTCCCCGCTGTGTCCCGCTCTGTCCCCGCTGTGTCCCGCTCTGTCCCCTCTGTGTCCCGCAGTGTCCCGCTTTGTCCCCGGCTGTGTCCCGCTGTGTCTCCCGCTTTGTCCCCGGCTGTGTTCCTCTCTGTCCTCCGCTGTGTCCCGTTGTGTCTCGCGCTGTGTCCAGCTGTGTCCCGCTGTGTCCCCGCGGTGTCCCGCTGTGTACCGCTGTGTGCCTGCTCTATCCCGGTGTGTCCCACGCTGTGTCCCCCGCTGTGTCCCGCTGAGTTTCCGCTTTGTCCCGCTGTGTCCCTGCTTTTTCCCCCGCTGCGTCCCGCTGTGTCCCCCGCTGTGTCCCCTGCTGTGTCCCCCGCTGTGTCCCGTTGTGTCCCGCTGTGTCTCGCAGTGTGCTTGCTGTCCCCCTCTGTGTCCCCGCTGTGTCCCCGATGTGTCCCGCTGTGTCGCTCTGTGTCCTCGCTCTCCCCCGCTGTGTCCCGCTGGGTCCCCGCTGTGTTGACGCTGTGTCCCGCTCTGTTCTCACTTTGTCCCTGCTGTGTCCCGCTCTGTCCCGCTGGGTCCCCGCTGTGTCCTCGCTGTGTAACTGCTGAGTCCCTCTGTGTCCCCGCTGTGTCCCACTGTGTCCCCCGCTGTGTCCCCACTGTGTCCCCGCTGTGTCCTCCTGTTTTCCGCTGTGTCCTCGCTGTGTCCTTCTGTATCCCGCTGTGTCCCCCGCTGCGTCCTCCACTATTTCCCTGCTGTGCCCCGCTGTGTCCATGCTGTGTCCCCCGCTGTGTCCCCGCTGTGGCCTCCTGTGTCCCGCTTTATCCTCGCTGTGACCCTCACTGTGTCCCACTGTGTCCTGCTATGTACCCTGCTGTGTCCCCACTGTGTCCCCGCTGTGTTCCCGCTGTGTCCCCCGCTGTGTCCCGCTGTGTCCCGCTGTGTCCCGCTGTGTCCTGCTGTGTCCCCCGCTGTGTCCCGCTGTGTCCCCGCTTTGTCCTGCTGTGTCCCCGCTGTGTCCCCGCTGTGTCCCCGCTGTATCCTGCTATGTACCCCGCTGTGTCCCCGCTGTGTCCCGCTGTGTACCAATGTGTCCCCGATGTGTCCCCGCTGTGTCCCCGCTGTGTCCCCTGCTGTGTCTCGCTGTGTCCCCCGCTATGTCCCCGCTGTGTCCCGCTGTGTTCCCCTCTGTGTCCCGCTATCCCCCGGAGTGTCACCGCTGTCCTCCGCTGTGTCCCCCGCTGTATCCCCGCTGTGTCCCGCTGTGTCCCGCTGTGTCCCATGCTGTGGCACAGCTGTGTCCCCTGCTGTGTCCCGCTGTGTCCCCATGTGTCCCGCTGTGTCCCCTCTGTCACCCACTGTGTCCCGCTGTGTCCCTGCTGTCCCCTGCTGTGTCCCGCTGTGTCCCGTTGTGTCCCGCTGTGTTCCCACTGTCCCCCGCTGAGTCCCGCCTTGTCCCTGCTGTCCCCCGGAGTGTCTCCTTTGTTCCCCGCTGTGTCCGCTGCTGTGTCTTGCTATGTCCCGCTGTGTCCCGCTGTGTCCCACTGTGTCCCCCGCTGTGTCCCGCTGTGTCCCTTGCTGTGTCCCCCGCTGTGTCCCGCTGTGTCCCTGCTGTGTCCCTCTGTGTCCCGCTTTGTCCCCGCTGTGTCCTGTGCTGTGTCCTACTGTGTTCCTCGCTGTGATCGCTGTGTCCCTCTGTGTCCCGCTGTGTGCCCGCTGTGCCCCCTGTGTACCGCTGTGTCCCCGCTGTGTTCCCTGATGTGTCTCTGCTGTGTCCCGCTGTGTCCCCGCTGTGTCCCCGCTGTTTCCCGCTGTGTCCCCAGTGTCCCCGCTGTCCCCCGCTGTGTCCCCGCTGTGTCCCGCTATGTTCCGCGCTGTGTCGTGCTTTCCCCCGGAGTGTCCCCGCTGTCCCCTGCTGTGTTCCCCGCTGTGTCATCGCTGTATCCAACTGTGTCCGCAAAGTGTCCCCACTAAGTCCGCGCTGTGTCCCTCTGTGTTAAGCTGTGTACTCGCTGTGTCTCCACTTTGTCCCGCTGTGTCCCGCTGTGTCCCCGTTGTCCCCCAGTGTGTCCCGTTGTGTCCACTGCTGTGTCAACTGCTGTGTCCTGCTGTGTCCCGCTGTGTCCTCGCCGTGTCCCCGCTGTTTCTTGCTGTATCCTGTTGTGTCCGGCTGTGTCCCCACTGTCTCCCGCTGTGTCCCCTGCTGTGTCCCCGCTGTGTCCCGCTGTGTCCCGTTTTGTCCCGCTGTGTCCCGCTATGTCCCCCGCTGTGTCCCGCTGTGTACCGCTGTGTGCCTGCTCTATCCCGGTGTGTCCCACGCTGTGTCCCCCGCTGTGTCCCGCTGAGTTTCCGCTTTGTCCCGCTGTGTCCCTGCTTTGTCCCCCGCTGCGTCCCGCTGTGTCCCCCGCTGTGTCCCCCGCTGTGTCCCCCTCTGTGTCCCGTTGTGTCCCGCTGTGTCCCGCTGTGTGCTTGCTGTCCCCCTCTGTGTCCCCGCTGTGTCCCCTGCTGAGTCCCCGCTGTGTCCCGCTGTGTCCCCGCTGTGTCCCCCGCTGTGACCCGCTGTGTCCCGCTGTATCCCGCTGTGTCCGCCCCTATGTCCCCCGCTGTGTCCCGCTGTGTCCCCCGCTGAGTCACACTGTGTCCATGCTGTGTCCCGCTGTGTCCCCGTTGTGTCCCGCTGTGTCCCGCTGTGTCCCGCTGTGTCCTAGCTTTTTTACTGCTCTGTCCCCGCTGTGTCCCCGCTGTGTCCTCGCTGTGTCCCGCTGTGTCCCCGCTGTGTCCCCCGCTATGACCCGCTGTGTCCCGCTGTGTCCCGCTGTGTCCGCCCCTATGTCCCCTGCTGTGTCCCGCTGTGTCCCCCGCTGAGTCACACTGTGTCCATGCTGTGTCCCGCTGTGTCCCCGTTGTGTCCCGCTGTGTCCTAGCTTTTTTACTGCTCTGTCCCCGCTGTGTCCCCGGGTGTCCTCGATGTGTCCCGCTCTGTCTGCTGTGTCTGCCTCTTTGTACCCCGCTGTGTCCCCCACTGTGTCCTGCTATGTCCTAGCTATGTCATACTGTGTCCCCCGCTATGTCCCTGCTGTGTTCCTCTGTGTCCCTCTGTGTGTCTTCTGTATACCGGTGTGTCCCCCGCTGTGTCACACTGGGTCCCGCTGGGTCCCCGCTCTGTCCCGCTGTGTCCCCGCTGTGTCCCCTGCTGGGTCCTGCTGTGTCCCCCGCTGTGTCCCCTGCTGTGTCCTGCTGTGTCCCGCTGTGTCCCGCTGTGTGCCTGCTGTCCCCTGCTGTGTCCCCGCTGTGTCCCCGCTGTGTCCCGCTGTGTCCCGCTGTGTGCCTGCTGTCCCCTGCTGTGTCCCCGCTGTGTCCCCGCTGTGTCCCGCTGTGACCCGCTGTGTCCCCGCTACCCCGCTCTGTCCTGCTGTGTCCCCATTGTCCCCCGGTGTGCCCTCTGTCCCCAGCTGTGTCACCGCTCTGTCCCACTGTGTCCTGCTGTGTCCCGCTGTGTCCCAGCTTTGTTACCGCTGGGTCTGGCTGTGTCCTGCTGTGTCCCCCGCTGTGTTCCGCTGTGTCCATGCTGTGTCCCGCTGTGTCCCCGCTGTTTCCCCGCTGTGTCCCCGCTGTGTCCCACGCTGTGTCCTGCTGTGTCCCCGCTGTGTCCCGCTGTGTCCCGCTGTGTCCCCTGCTGTGTCCCACTGTGTCCCCGGCTGTGTCCCCACTGTGTCTCTGCTTTGTCCTCCTGTGACGCACTGTGTCCTCGCTATGACCCCTGCTGTGTCCCGCTGTGTCCCGCTGGTCCCCCGCTGTGTCCAGCTGTGTCCCGTTGTGTCCCGCTGTGTCTGCCTCTATGTCCCCTGCTGTGTCCCACTGTGTCCCCCGCTGAGTCCCATTGTGTTCCGCTTTGTCCCCGCTGTGTCCTGCTGTGTCCCGTGGTGACTCGCTTTGTCCCCCGCTTTGTTCTTTGCTGTGTCCCCGCTGTGTCCCGCTCTGTTCCCACTTTGTCCCGCAGTTTCCCGCTGT
>NW_012290595.1:0-9745 GCF_000151885.1 Dipodomys ordii | reverse complement strand
TCACAGCAGGGACACAGCAGGGACACAGCAAGGACACAGCGGGTCACATTCGGGGACACAATGTGGGACACAGCGAGGACACAGCGGGACACAGAGAGGACACAGCGTGACACATGGGGACACAGCGGGACACAGCGGGGGACACAGAGAGGACAGAGCGGGACACAAATGGGGACACAGCAAGGACACAGCGGGACACAGCGGGAAAGAGCGGGATAAAGCGGGGGACACAGCCGGGGACACAGCGGGACACAGCGGGACACAGTGGGGGACACAGCAGGGACACATCGGGTCACAGCGGGGACACAGTGGGGGACACAGCAAGGACACAGCGGGACACAAAGGGGGACACAGCGGGACACAAAGGGTGACACAGCGTTACACAGCGGGGACACAGCGGGGGCACAGCAGGGGACACAGCAGGACAAAGAGGGGACATAGGGGGCACACAGTGGGACACAGTGGGACACAGCGGGGTACACAGCGGGACACAGCGGGGACACAGCAGGGGCACAGTGGGAAACAGCTGGACACAGCGGGTGACAAAGCGGGACACACCGGCATACAGCGGGACACAGCGGGGGACACAGCCGGAGACACAGCGGGACACAGCAGGGGACACAGCGGGGACACAGCGGGACACAGTGTGGACACAGCGGGACACAGCGGGACACATCAGGGGACACAGCAGGACACTGCAGGGTACACAGCGGGACACAGCGGGACACAAAGGGACACAGCGGGGGACACAGTGGGACACAGCGGGATACACAGCGGGACACAGCGGGGACACAGCAGGGGCACATTGGGAAACAGCGGGACACAGCGGGGGACAAAGCGGGACACAGCGGGACACAGCGGGAAACAGCGGGGGACACAGCGGAGGACAGCGAGCTGCACACAGCGGCAGAGAGTGGAACACAGCAGGGACACAGCGGGGACACATCGGCACATCGCGGGGACAAAGCGAGGACAGAGCGGGACACAGAGGTACACAGCGAGGGACACAGCGGGGGACAGTGGAGACAAACCGGGGAACAACGGGGACACAGCGGGACACAGCTGGGACACAGCGAGGACACAGCGGGACACAGCGGGACACAGCGAGTACACAGCGGGACACACCCGGACACAGCAGGACACAGAGGGGAACACAGCGGGGGACACAGCAGGACACAGAGTGGGACACAGCGGGGTACACAGTGGGACACATCGGGGATACAGCAGGGACAAAGCGGGACACAGCGAGGGACAGAGCAGGATATAGCGGGGGACACAGCGGGACACAGCGGGGACACAGCGGGACGGAGCGGGAAACACAGCGGGATATAGCAGGGGACAGAACCAGGACAAAGCGGGACACAGATGAACACAGCAGGGGAAACAGCAAGGCCACAGCGGGCCACAGCGGGACACAGTGGGGGACACAGCAGGGGACACAGCAGGACACAGGGGGACACAGCGGGACACATCGGGGACACAGCGGGGGACACAGCGGGACACAAAGGGGGACCCAGCGATACACAGCGGGGACACAGCGGGACACAAAGGGACACAGCAGGGACACAGCGGGGGACACAATGGGACACAGCGCGGTACACAGCGGGACACAGCAGGGACACTGCAGGAGCACAGTGGGAAACAGCGGGAAACAGCGGGGAACAAAGCAGGACACAAAGTGGGACCCAGCGTTACACAGCAGGGACACAGCGGGACACAGTGGGGACACAGCAGGGGACACAGAGGGGAAGAAAGGGGGCACACAGCCGGACACAGTGGGGGACACAGCGGGACAAAGTGGGGACAGAGTGGGACACAACGGGGACACAGCGGGGGACACAGCGGGGACACAGCGGGACACACCGGGGACACAGCGGGGACACAGCGGGACACATTAGCGACACAGCGGAACACAGCGGGGGACACAGCGGGACACAGCCTGGGACAGAGTGGGACACATCGTGGACACAGCGGGACACAGCGAGACACAATAGTGACAAAGCGGCAACACAGCGGGACACATCGGGACACAGCGGGACACAGCGGGGAACAGAGGGGACACAGCCTGGCACAGAGCGGGACACAGCGTGGACACAGAGGGACACAGCGAGACACAGCAGTGAAAAAGCGGCGACACAGTGGGGACAAAGCGGAAACAAAGCGGGGGACACAGTGGGGGACACAGCGGTAAACATCGGGGGACACAGCGGGACTCAGCTGGGGACACATCAAAGGACACAGCGGGTGACACAGCGGGGGAAACAGTGGGAAACAGCGGGCGACACAGCAGGACACAGCGGGGTACACAGAGGCATACACAGCGGTACACATCGGGACACAGCGGGGACACAGCGGGACACAGCAGGGGATACAGCGGGGGAAAGCGGGGACACAGCCGACACAGCGAGGACACAGCGGGACACAGCGAAGACACAGCGGGACCCAGAGGGGACACAGCGGGGGACAGCAGGGAGACACAGCGGGGACACAGCGGGGACACAGCAGAACACAGTGGGGACACAGCGGGGGACAGCAGGGAGACACAGAAGGGACACAGCAGGGACACATCGGTACACAGCGGGACACAGCCGTTACACAGCAATACACAGCAGGACACAGCGGGAAACACAACCGGACACAGCGGGGGACACAGCGGGACACAGCGGGGGACACAGCGGGACACAGCGCGACACAGTGGGGACAGAGCGGGACACAGCGGAACATAGCGGGGACACAGCGGGGGACACAGCGGGAGACACAGCGGGGGACACAGCGGGTGACAGCGGTGACACAGCTGGGAACAGCGGGGACACACCGGGACACAGCGGGGGACAGCGGGGACAAAGGGGGGACACAGCGGGGACACAGGAGGGACACAGCGGGACACAACGGGACAAAACGGGACACAGCGGGACACAGAGCGGGATACAGCGGGGGACAGCGCGGACACCCCTGGGGACAGCAGGGACACAGCAGGACACAGCGGGGGACAGCGGGGACACAGCGAGACACAGCGGGGACACAGCGGGGACACAACGGGACATAGCGGGGGACATCGGGGACACAGCAGGACACAGCGGGACACAGCGGGACACAGCAGGGACACAGCAGGGACACAGCGGGTCACGGCGGGGACACAGTGTGGGACACAGCGAGGACACAGCGGGACACAGAGGGATACACAGAGAGGACACAGCGTGACACATGGGGACACAGCGGGACACAGAGGGACACAGCGGGAAAGAGCGGGACACAGCGGGGGACACAGCCGGGGACCCAGCGGGGTACAGCGGCACTCAGTGGGGACACAGCGGGGGACACAACTGGTGACACAGCGGGACACAGTGGGGTACACAAAGGGACACAGTGGGGGACAATGTAACGGACACAGTGGGACATATCGGGACACAGCGGGACACAGCGGGGAACACAGCGGGGGACACAGTAGGACACAGCGGGGAAATAGTGGGGGACACAGCAGAGGACACAGCGGGATACAGAAGGACACAGCGAGGACACAGCGGGACACAGCGGGGAACACAGCGGGGACACAGCGGGGAACACAGTGGGACACAGCTGCGGATACAGCGAGGACACAGCACGGACACTGCGGGACACAGCGGGTCACAGCAGGGAAATAGTGGGGGACACAACAGAGGACACAGTGGGATACAGAAGGACACAGCGAGGACACAGTGGGGACATAGGGTGACACTGCAGGACACAGTGGGACACAGCGGAGACACAGAGGGACTCTTGGTTACACAGCAAGGACACACCAGGGACACAGCGGGACACAGCAGAGACACAGCTAGGACACAGCGGGACACAGCGAGGACACAGCGGGACACAGCGGGGGATACAGCGGGGACAGCGGTGACACACCAGCGGACAGCGGGGACACAGCTGGACACAGCGTGGGACACAGCGGGACACAGTGGGGGACACAGTGTGACACAGCGGGACACAGCTGGGACACAGCGGGACACAGCGGGGGACACAGGCCGACAAAGCAGGACACAGCGGAACACAGCGGAAAACAGCAGGACGCAGCGGGGGACACACCGGGACACAGCGGGGGTCACAGCAAGAACACAGCGGGACACAGGAGGACACAGCGGGGACACAGCAAGGACAGAGCGGGGGACACAGTGGGACAAAGCGGGGCACACAGCGAGGACACAGCGGGGACATAGGGGGACACTGCTGGACACAGTGGACACAGCAGGGACACAGAGGGACATAGAGTTTACACAGCCAGGACACACCAGGGACACAGCGGAACACAGCGGGGACACAGCAAGACACAGCGGGACACAGCGGGGACACAGCAGGGGACACAGCGGGACACAGCGGGGGACACAGAGGCGGACACAGCAGGACAGAGCGGGACACAGCAGGAGACAGCGGGACACAGCGGGGACACAGCGAGGACACAGCGGGACACAGCGGGGGACACAGTGGGACACAGCGGGGACACAGAGGGACTCTTGGTTACACAGCGAGGACACACCAGGGAAACAGCGGGACACACCGGAGAAACAGCGGGGACACAGCGGGACACAGCGAGGACACAGCGGGACACAGCGGGGGATACAGCGGGGGACAGCGGTGACACACCGGCGCACAGCGGGACACAGCGGGACACAGCGGGGGACACAGCGGGACACAGTGGGGGACACAGCGGGGGACACAGCGGGACACAGCGGGGGACACAGTGGAACACAGCGAGGACACAGCGGGACACAGCGGGACACAGCTGGGACACAGCGGGACACAGCGGGGGACACAGGCCGACAAAGCAGGACACAGCGGGACACAGAAGGAAACAGCAGGACGCAGCGGGGGACACACCGGGACACTGCGGGGGTCACAGCAAGAACACAGCGGGACACAGGAGGACACAGCGGGGACACAGCGTGGACAGAGCGGGGGACACAGTGGGACACAGCGGGGCACACAGCGAGGACACAGCGGGGACATAGGGGGACACTGCGGGACACAGTGGAACACAGCGGGGACACAGTGGGACATAGCAGTTACACAGCGAGGACACATCGGGGACACAGCAGGACACAGCGGGGACACAGCAGGGACACAGCGAGACACAGCTGGACCCAGCGGGGACACAGCGGGGACACAGCGGGAGACAGCGGGGGACACAGAGGCGGACACAGCAGAACACAGCGGGATACAGCGCGACACAGCGGGACACAGCGTCGACACAGCATGGACACAGCGGGGACAAAGTGTGGGACAAAGCGGGGACACAGCGGGACACAGCGGGACGAAACGGAACACAGATTGACACAGCAGGGACACAGCGGGGGACACAGCGGGGGACAGCGGGGACACAGCTGGACACAGCAGGACAGAACGGGAAACAGCAGGGACACAGCGAGGACACAGCGGGACACAGCGGGACATAGAGGGGACACAGCGGGGGACAGCAGGGAGACACAGCGGGGACACAGCGGCGACACATCGGTACACAGCAGGACACAGGGGGTACACAGTGGGACACAGTGGGGGACACAGCGAGGACAAAGCGGGACACAGCAGGGGACACAGCAAGGACACAGCGGGACACAGCGGGACACAGCAGGGGACACAGCAGGGGACACAGCAGGGGACACAGCAGGACACAGGGGGACACGGCGGGGACACAGCGGGGGACACAGCGGGACACAAAGGGGGACACAGCGTTACACAGTGGGGACACAGCGGGACACAGCGGGGACACAGCAGGGGACACAGCAGGACACAGAGGGGAACAAAGGGGGCACACAGCCGGACACAGTGGGACACAGCCGGGTACACAGCGGGACACAGCGGAGACACAGCAGGGGCACAGTGGGAAACAGCGGGACACAGCGGGGGATAAAGCGGGACACACCGGGATACTGTGCGACACAGCGGGGGACACAGCATGGGACACAGAGCCACACACAGCGGGAGAGAGTGGAACACAGCAGGGACAGAGCGGGGACACTGCGGGGGACCCAGCGAGGACACAGCATGACACATGGGGACACAGCGTGACACAGCGGGGGACCCAGCGAGGACACAGCGGGACACAAATCGGGACACAGCAACGACACACCAGGACACAGCGGGAAAGAGCGGGACACAGCAGGGGACACAGCCGGGTACACAGCGGGACACAGCAGGGGACACAGCGGGGACACACCGGGACACAGTGTGGACACAGCAGGAAACAGCAGGACACATTGGGGGACACAGCAGGACACTGCAGGGTACACAGCGGGACACAGCGGGATACAGCGTGACACAGCAGGGACACAGTGGGGGACAGTGGGGACAAACAGGGGAAAAACGGGGACACAGCGGGACACAGCTAGGACACAGCGGGGACACAGCGTGGGCTACAGAGGGGGACAGTGGTGACACACCCGCGGACAGCAGGGACACAGCGGGACACAGCGGGGGACACAGCGGGACGCAGTGGCGGACACAGCGGGGGACACAGCGGGACACAGCTGGGGACACAGGGAGGACACAGTGGGACACAGCGGGGGACACAGCGAGGACACAGCGGGATACAGCGGGGGACACAGCAGGGGACACAGCGGGACACAGCGGGGGTCACAGCGGGACACAGCAGGACACAGAGAGGACAAAGCAGGGGACAAAGCGGGGACACAGCGGGACAAAACGGGACACAGCTGGACACAGCGGGGACACAGCAGGGGACACAGCGGGAGATAGCGGGGACACAGCCGTACACAGCGAGGACAAAGTGGGGGACACAGTGGGACACAGCAGGAACACAGAGGGACTCAGCGGTTACACAGCGAGGACACACCAGGGACACAGCGGGACACAGCGGAGACAAAGCGGGGACACAGTGAGACACAGCGAGGACACAGCGGGACACAGCGGAGGACCCAGCGTGGGACAGCGGTGACACACCGGCGGACAGCGGGGACACAGCGGGACACAGCGGGGACACAGCGGGACACAGCGGGGGACACAGCGGGGGACAGCGGGGACACACATGCAGACAGCGGGGACACAACGGGACACAGCGGGTGACATCGGGGACACAGCGGGACACAGCGGGACACAGTGGGACACAGCAGGGACACAGCAGGGACACAGCGGGTCACAGCAAGGACACAGTGTGGGACACAGCGAAGACAAAGCGGGACACAGAGGGATACACAGAGAGGACACAGCTTGACACATGGGGACACAGCGGGACACAGCGGGGGACACAGAGAGGACACAGCGGGACACAAATGGGGACATAGCAAGGACACAGCGGGACACAGCGGGAAAGAGTGGGACACAGCGGGGGACACAGCCGGGGACACAGCGGGACACAGCAGGACACAGCGAGGGACACAGTAGGGACACATTGGGTCACAGCGGGGACACAGTGGGGGACACAGCAAGGACACAGCGGGACACAGAGGGTACACAGTGAGGACACAGCGTGACACATGGGGACCCAGCGGGACCCAGCGGGGGACCCAGCGAGGACACAGCGGGACACAAATGGGGACACAGCAAGGACACAGAAGGACACAGCGTGAAAGAGCAGGACAGAGCAGGGGACACAGCCGGGGACACAGCGGGACAGAGCAGGGGACACAGCGGGGACACAGCGGGACACAGTGGGGACACAGCGCGACACAGCGGGACACAGAGGGATACACAGAGAGGACACAGCGTGACACATGGGGACACAGTGGGACACAGCGGGGGACACAGAGAGGACACAGCGGGACACAAATGGGGACACAGCAAGGACACAGCGGGACACAGCGGGAAAGAGAGGGACACAGCGAGTGACACAGCAGGACACTGCGGGATACAGAGCGGGACACATTGGGACACAAAGGGACACAGCGGGGGACATCGGGGACACAGCGGGACACAGAGGGACACAGCAGGGACACAGCAGGGACACAGCGGGACACAGCAGGGGACACAGCGGGGACACAGCGGGACACAGTGGAGACACAGCGGGACACAGCGGGACACATCGGGAGACACAGCAGGACACTGCGTGGTACACAGCGGGACACAGCAGGACACAAAGGGACACAGCAGGGACACAGTGAGGGACATAGCGGGACACAAAGGGGGACACAGCGTTACACAGCGGGGACACAGCGGGACACAGCAGGGGACAGAACGGGACACACCGGCATACAGCGTGACACAGCGGGGGACACAGCAGGGGACAAAGAGCCCCACACAGCGGTAGAGAGTGGAACACAGCAGGGACACAGCGGGGACACATCGGCACATCGCGGGGACAAAGCGAGGACAGAGCGGGACACAGAGGTACACAGCGAGTGACACAGCGGGGGACAGTGGGGACAAACCGGGGAACAACGGGGACACAGCGGGACACAGCTGGGACACAGCACGGACACAGCGGGACACAGCAGGGACACAGCGAGTACACAGCGGGACACAGCCGGACACAGCAGGACACAGAGAGGAACACAGCGGGGGACACAGCGGGACAGAGCCGGACACAGCGGGGTACACAGTGGGACACATCGGGGATACAGCAGGGACACAGCGGGACACAGCTGGGGACAGAGCAGGATATAGCAGGGGACACAGCAGGGGACACAGAGCCACACACAGTGGAGAGAGTGGAACACAGCAGGGACAGAGCGGGGACACAGCGGGGGACCCAGCAAGGACACAGCGTGACACATGGGGACACAGCGGGACACAGCGGGGGACCCAGCGAGGACACAGTGGGACACAGATGGGGACACAGCAACGACACAGCAGGACACAGCGGGAAAGAGCGGGACACAGCAGGGGACACAGGGGGACACAGCGGGACACAGTGTGGACACAGCGGGAAACAGCGGGACACATCGGGGGACACAGCAGGACACTGCAGGGTACATAGCGGGACACAGCGGGATACAGCGGGACACAGCAGGGACACAGCGGGGGACAGTGGGGACAAAACGGGGAACAACGGGGACATAGCGGGCCACAGCTAGGACACAGCGGGGACACAGCGTGGGCTACAGCGGGGGACAGCGGTGACACACCCGCGGAAAGAGGGGACACAGCGGGACACAGAGGGACACAGCGGGGAACACAGCGGGACGCAGTGGGGGACACAGCAGGGGACACAGCGGGACACAGCTGGGGACACAGGGAGGACACAGTGGGACACAGCGGGGGACACAGCGAGGACACAGCGGGACACAGCGGGGGACACAGCAGGGGACACAGCGGGACACAGCGGGGGTCACAGCGGGACACAGCAGGACACAGAGGGGACAAAGCAGGGGACAAAGCGGGGACACAGCGGGACACAGCGGGACAAAACGGGACACAGTTGGACACAGCGAGGACACAGCGGGACACAGCAGGACACAGCGGGACACAGCATGGACACAGCGGGGACAAAGTGTGGGACAAAGCGGGGACACAGCGGGACACAGCGGGACGAAACGGGACACAGATTGACACAGCAGGGACACAGAGGGGGACAGCAGGGAGATACAGCGGGGACGCAGCGGGGACACAGCGGAACACAGTGGGGACACAGCGGGGGACAGCAGGGAGACACAGCGGGGACACAGCGGGGACACATCGGTACACAGCGGGACACAGCCGTTACGCAGCAATACACAGCGGGACACAGTGGGAAACACAACCAGACACAGCGGGGGACACAGCGGGACACAGCGGAGGACACAGCGGGACACAGCAGGACACAGTCGGGACAGAGCGG
>NW_012290594.1:0-1780 GCF_000151885.1 Dipodomys ordii | reverse complement strand
CACAGTGGGGACACAGCGGGGGACAGCAGGGAGACACAGCGGGGACACAGCAGGGATACATCGGTACACAGCGGGACACAGCCGGTACACAGCAATACACAGCAGGACACAGCGGGAAACACAACCGGACACAGCGGGGGACACAGCGGGACACAGCGGGGGACACAGCGGGACACAGCGCGACACAGTGGGGACACAGCGGGACACAGCGGAACATAGCGGGGACACAGCGGGGGACACAGCGGGAGACACAGCGGGGGACACAGCGGGTGACAGCGGTGACACAGCTGGGAACAGCGGGGACACACCAGGACACAGCGGGGGACAGCGGGGACAAAGGGGGGACACAGCGAGACACAGCGGGGGACACAGCGAGGACACAGCGGGGACACAGGAGGGACACAGCGAGACACAGCGGGACAAAACGGGACACAGCGGGACACAGAGGGGAATACAGCGGGGGACAGCGCGGACACCCCTGGGGACAGCAGGGACACAGCGGGACACAGCGGGGGACAGCGGGGACACAGCGAGACACAGCGGGGACACAGCAGGGACACAACGGGACATAGCGGGGGACATCGGGGACACAGCAGGACACAGCGGGACACAGCAGGGACACAGCAGGGACACAGCGGGTCACGGCGGGGACACAGTGTGGGACACAGCGAGGACACAGCGGGACACAGAGGGATACACAGAGAGGACACAGCGTGACACATGGGGACACAGCGGGACACAGAGGGACACAGCGGGAAAGAGTGGGACACAGCGGGGGCACAGCCGGGGACCCAGCGGGGTACAGCGGCACTCAGTGGGGACACAGCGGGGGACACAGCGGGGGACACAACTGGTGACACAGCGGGACACAGTGGGGTACACAAAGGGACACAGTGGGGGACACTGTAGCGGACACAGTGGGACATATCGGGACACAGCGGGACACAGCGGGGAACACAGCGGGGGACACAGTGGGAAACAGCGGGGAAAGAGTGGGGGACACAGCGGGATACAGAAGGACACAGCGAGGACACAGCGGGACACAGCGGGGAACACAGCGGGGACACAGCGGGGAACACAGTGGGACACAGCTGCGGATACAGCGAGGACACAGCAGGGACACTGCGGGACACAGCGGGTCACAGCAGGGAAATAGTGGGGGACACAACAGAGGACACAGTGGGATACAGAAGGACACAGCGAGGACACAGTGGGGACATAGGGTGACACTGCAGGACACAGTGGGACACAGCGGGGACACAGAGGGACTCTTGGTTACACAGCAAGGACACACCAGGGACACAGCGGGACACAGCGGAGACACAGCTAGGACACAGCGGGACACAGCGAGGACACAGCGGGACACAGCGGGGGATACAGCGGGGACAGCGGTGACACACCAGCGGACAGCGGGGACACAGCTGGACACAGCGGGGGACACAGCGGGACACAGTGGGGGACACAGTGGGACACAGCGGGACACAGCTGGGACACAGCGGGACACAGCGGGGGACACAGGCCGACAAAGCAGGACACAGCGGGACACAGCGGAAAACAGCAGGACGCAGCGGGGGACACACCGGGACACAGCGGGGGTCACAGCAAGAACACAGCGGGACACAGGAGGACACAGCGGGGACACAGCGAGGACAGAGCGGGGGACACAGTGGGACAAAGCGGGGCACACAGCGAGGACACAGCGGGGACATAGGGGGACACTGCTGGACACAGTGGACACAGCAGGGACACAGAGGGACATATAGTTTACACAGCCAGGAGA
>NW_012290593.1:0-11541 GCF_000151885.1 Dipodomys ordii | reverse complement strand
GAGGGGAAAAAGCGGGACACCACGGGACACAGTAGGACACAGCGGGACACAGCGGGGACATTGCGGGACACAGCCGGGGGACACAGCGGTGGACAGCGGGGGATAGAGAATGGACACAGGAGGACACAGAGGGGACACAGCTGGACACAGAAGGGTACACAGCGGGACACAGCGGACACACAGCGGGGACAGAGCTGGACACAGAGGGACACAGAAGAGACAGAGCGTGACACAGGTGGACACTGAGGGAGACAGAGGGAGGACACAGCCGGACACAGCGAAACACAGCGTGACACAGTGGGGACACAGCAGGGGACACAGCGGGACACAGTGGGGGACACAGCGGGACACAGCGGGGTACAAAGCAGGGACAAAGAAGGACACAGCAGGGGACACAGCGAGGACACAGCGGGACACAGCGGTGACACAGCGGAACACAGCTGGGGACACTGGGGGACACAGCGGGACACAGAGGGACACAGCAAGGACACAGCGGGGGAGAATGGGGGACACAGCGGGACACAGCAAGGCACAACGGGGTCACAGCAGTGGACACAGCGGGACACAGCGGGGGACACAGTGGGACACAGCGGGGGACACAGGGGACACAGCGGGGACACAGCGGGGACACAGCGGGACCCAGCAGGACACAGCGGGGGACACAGCGGGACACAGCGGGGGACACTGCAGGGACACAGTGGGACACAGTAGGACACAGCGTGGGACAAAGCAGGAGACAGCGGAGGACAAAGCGAGGACACAGCTGGACACAGAGGGGACACAGAGGGGACTCAGCAGGGGACATAGAGGGAAAAAAGCGGGACACCACGGGACACAGTAGGACACAGCGGGACACAGCGGGGACACTGCGGGACACAGCCAGGGGACACAGCGGTGGACAGCGGGGGACAGAGAAGGGACACAGCGGGACACAGAGGGGACACAGCTGGACACAGAAGGGTACACAGCGGGACACAGCGGACACACAGCGGGGACAGAGCTGGACACAGAAGGACACAGAGGGACAGAGCGTGACACAGCTGGACACTGAGGGAGACAGAGCGAGGACACAGCCGGACACAGCGAAACACAGCGTGACACAGTGGGGACACAGCAGGGGACACAGCGGGACACAGCGGGGGACACAGCGGGACACAGAGGGGACAAAGCGGGACACAGCGGGGGACACAGCGAGGACACAGCGGGACACAGCGGTGACAAAGCGGGACACAGCGGGGGACACAGCGGTGACAAAGCGGGACACAGCGGGGGACACAGCGAGACACAGCGGGACACAGCGTCGATAGAGCGGGGACAGAGCGGGACACAGCGGTGACACAGCGGGACTCAGCAGGGGACACTGCGGGACCCAGCGGGACCTAGCGGGGACACAGCAAGCACACAGCGGGGGACACAGCGGGACACAGCGGGACACAGCGGGGGACACAGTGAGGGACACAGCGGGGGACACAGCGGGACACAGTGGGGAACACAGAGAGGACACAGCAGGACCCAGCGGGACACAGCGTCAATACAGCGGGGACACAGCGGGACACAGCGGGGTCACTGCGGGACACAGTGGGGGACAAAGCGGGACACAGCGGGACACAGCGGGGACGCAGCGGGACACAGCGGGACACGACGGGGGACACAGCAGGTCACAGAGGGGGACACAGTGGGGGAAACAGCTGGACACAGCGGGGAACACAGCGAGGACACAGTGGGACCCAGCGGGACACAGCGTCGATACAGCGGAGACACAGCGTTACATAGCATGGTACAAAGCTGTGGACACAACGGGACACAGTGGGGGCACAGCGGGACACAGCGGGACGCAGTGGGACACAGCGGTGACAAAGCGTGAGACACAACAGGGGACAGAGCTGGAGACAGCGGGGACACAGCGGGGACACAGCGGGACACAGCGAGGACACAGCGGGACAGAGCGTGACACTGCAGGGCACAGCGGGGGACACTGCGGGACACAGCGGGGGACACAGCGAGGACACGGCGGAACACAGAGTGGGACACAGTGAGGACACAGCCGGACACAGCGGGACACAGCGGGACACAGCCGGGACCCAGCAGTGGACACAGCGGGACACAGCGGGGGAGACAGCGGAACACAGCGGGGGACACATGGAGGACTCAGCGGGACAAAGCGGGGACACAGCGGCGACTCACCGGGGGACACAGCGGGGGACAAAGCGGGACACAGCGGGGAACAAAGAGAGGACACAGCGGGACCCAGCGGGACACAGCGTCGATAGAGTGGGGACACAGCGGGACACAGCGGTGACACAACCGGACTCAGCGGGGGACACTGTGGGACCCAGCGGGACCCAGCGGGGAAACAGCAAGGACACAGCGGGGGACACAGCAGGACACAGCGGGACACAGCGGGGGTCACAGCGAGGGACACAGCGGGAGACACAGCGGGACACAGTGGGGAACACAGAGAGAGACACAGCAGGACCCAGAGAGACAAAGCGACGATACAGCGGGGACACAGCGGGACACAGCAGGGTACACAGCTGTTGACACAACGGGACACAGTGGGGGACACAGCGGGACACAGCGGGACACAGCGGGGCACAGCAGGGACAAAACGGGAGACACAGTGGGGAACAGAGCAGGACACAGCGGGGGACACAGAGAGGACACAGTGGGGACACAGCGAGACTCAGCCGGGGACACAGCGGGGGACAAAGCGGGACACAGCGGGACACTGCGGGGCACAGCGGGGGACACAGCGGGATACAGCGGGGGACACAGGGAGGACACAGCTTAACACAGCATGGGACAAAGCGAGGACACAGCGGGACACAGCGAGACACAGCGGGACACAGTGGGGACACAGCAGTAGACACAGCGGGACACAGCGAGGACACAGCGGGTACACAGCGGGGACAAAGCGGGCACCCAGCAGGACACAGCGGGGCACCCAGCATGACACAGCGGGGCACAGCTTGGGACACAGCGGGAACACAGCAGGACACAGCAGGGGACACAGCGAGGACACAGCGGGACACAGCGGGGGACAAAGCGGGAGATAGCAGGGGACACAGCGAGGACACAGCGGGACACAGTGGCGACACATAGAGGACTCAGCGGGGGACACAGTGGGGAACAGAGCGGTACACAGCGGGACTCAGCGGGGACAAAGCGTGAGACAGAGGGGTGAACAGAGCGGGAGACAGAGGCGGACACAGCGAGGACACAGCGGGACACAGCGGGGACACAGAGGTGGCTCAGGGAGGCCACAGCGGGGGAAAAAGCAGGACACCACGGAACACAGCGGGACACAGCGTGAAACAGCGGTGAACCTGCGGGGACACAGCTGGACACAGCGGGGGACACAGCGGGACACAGCGGGGACACAGCGGGGACACTGTGAGACCCAGCAGGACACAGCCGGACACAGCAGGACACAGCGGGGGACACAGCGGGACACAGCGGGGGATACAGGGGGACACAGCGGGGACACAGAGGGGACCCAGCAGGGGACATAGCGGGGGACAAATCGGGACACCACAGGACACAGTGGGACACAGCGGGACACAGCGGGGACACTGCGGGGACACAGCGGGACAAAGCGGGGGACCCAGCGGGACACAGCAGGACCCAGCGGGGAAACAGCGGGGACAGAGTGGGACACAGCGAGGACACAGCGGGACACAGCGGGACACTGCGGGGCACAGCGGGGGACACAGCGGGACACAGCGGGGGCACAGGGAGGATACAGCAGAACACAGCATGGGACAAAGCGAGGACACAGCGGGAAACAGCGAGACACAGCGGGACCCAGCGGGGAACCAGCAGTGGACACAGCGGGACACAGCCGGGGACAAAGCGGGACACCACGGAACACAGCAGGACACAGCGTGAAACAGCGGTGAACCTGCGGGGACAAGCGGGACACAGCGGGGGACACAGCGGGACACAACGGGACACAGCGGGGGACACAGCTGGACACAGCAGGGACACAGCAGGGACACAGCGGGACCCAGCAGGACACAGCGGGGGACACAGCGGGACACAGCGGGACACAGCGGGGGACACAGCAGGGACACAGTGGGACACAGTAGGACACAGCGTGGGACAAAGCGGGAGACAGCGGAGGACACAGCGAGGACACAGCTGGACACAGCGGGGACACAGAGGGGACTCAGCAGGGGACACAGAGGGAAAAATGCGGGACACCACGGGACACAGTAGGATACAGCGGGACACAGCGGGGACACTGAGGGACACAGCCGGGGGACACAGCGGTGGACAGCGGGGGTAAGAGAAGGGACACAGCGGGACACAGAGGGGACACAGCTGGCCACAGAAGGTTACACAGCGGGGCACAGCGGACACACCACGGGGACAGAGCTGGACACAGAGGGACACAGAGGGGACAGAGCGTGACACAGCGGGACACAGCGGGACACAGCAGGGGACTCAGCGGGACACAGCGGGAGACACAGGGAAGACACAGCTGGACACTGAGGGAGACAGAGCGAGGACACAGCCGGACACAGCGAAACACAGCGTGACACAGTGGGGACACAGCACGGGACACAGCGGGACACAGCGGGGAACACAGAGGGACACAGCGGGGTACACAGCAGGCACACAGCGGGACACAGCGGAGGACACAGCGAGGACAAAGCGGGACACAGCGGTGACACAGCGGGACACTGCTGGGGACACTGCGGGACACAGCGGGACACAGTGGGGACACAGCAAGGACACAGCGGGGGACACAGCGGGACACAGCCGGACACAGCTGGGGACACAGCGGGACACAGCAAGAGACACAGCGGGGGAGAGAGCGGGACACAGCGGGGAACAAAGAAAGGACACAGCGGGACCCAGCGGGACACAGCGTCAATAGAGTGGGGACACAGTGGGACACAGCGGTGAAACAACTGGACTCAGCGGGGGACACTGTGGGACCCAGCGGGACCCAGCGGGGACACAGCAAGGACACAGCGGGGGACACAGCGGGACACAGCAGGACACAGCGGGGGACACAGCAAGGGACACAGCGGGAGACAGAGCGGGACACAGTGGGGAACACAGAGAGAGACACAGCGGGACACAGCGGGACACAGCGTCGATACAGCGGGTACACAGCGGGACACAGCGGGGTACACAGCTGTTGACACAACGGGACACAGTGGGGGACACAGCGGGACACAGCGGGACACAGCAGGGCACAGCAGGGACAAAACGGGAGACACAGTGGGGAACAGAGCAGGACACAGCGGGGGACAGAGAGGACACAGTGGGGACACAGCGAGACTCAGCCGGGGACACAGCGGGAGAAAAAGCGGGACACCACAGGACACAGTGGGACACAGCGGGACACAGCGGGGTCACTGCGGGACACAGCCGGGGGACACAGCGGTGGACAGCGGGGGACAGAGAAGGGACACAGCGGGACACAGAGGGGACACAGCTGGACACAGAAGGGTACACAGCGGGGCACAGCGGACACACAACGGGGACAGAGCTGGACACAGAGGGACACAGATGGGACAGAGCGTGACACAGCGGGACACAGCGGGACACAGCGGGACACAGAAGGGGACTCAGCGGGACACAGCGGGGGACACAGGGAGGACACAGCTGGACACTGAATGAGACAGAGCGAGGACACAGCCGGGCACAGCGTGACACAGTGGGGACACAGCAGGGGACACAGCGGGACACAGCCGGGGACACAGAGTAACACAGCGCGGTACACAGCAAGGACAAAGCGGGACACAGCGGGGGACACAGCGAGGACACAGCGGAACACAGCTGGGAACACTGCGGGACACAGCGGGACACAGCGGGGACACAGCAAGGACACAGCGGGGGACACAGTGGGACACAGCCGGACACAGCCGGGGACACAGCGGGACACAGCGAGAGACACAGCGGGGGACACAGCGGGACCCAGCGGGGAACAAAGAGAGGACACAGCGGGACCCAGCGGGACACAGCATCGATAGAGCGGGGACACAGCGGGACACAGCGGTGACACATTGGGATTCAGCGGGGGACACTGCGGGACCCAGCGGGACCCAGCAGGGACACAGCAAGGACAGAGCGGGGGACACAGCGGGACACAGCGGGACACAGCGGGACACAGCGGGGGACACAGCGAGGGACACAGCGGGGGACACAGCGGGACACAATGGGGAACACAGAGAGAGACACAGCAGGACCCAGCGAGACACAGCTTTGATACAGCAGGGACACAGCGGGGTACACAGTTGTTGACACAACGGGACACAGTGGGGGACACAGCGGGACACAGCGGGACTCAGCGGGGCACAGCAGGGACAAAACGGGAGACACAGTGGGGAACAGAGCAGTACACAGCGGGGGACACAGAAAGGACACAGTGGGGACACAGCGAGACTCAGCCGGGGACACAGCGGGGGACAAAGCGGGACACCACGGGACACAGTGGGACACAGCGGGACACAGCGGGGTCACTGCGGGACACAGTGGGGGACAAAGCGGGACACAGCGGGACACAGCGGGACCGCAAAGGGACACAGCGGGACACAGCGGGACACGGCACGGGACACAGCGGGACACAGAGGGGGACACAGCGAGGACACAGCGGGACACAGAGGGACACAGCGGGGGACACAGCGAGGACACAGTGGGGGACAAAGTGGGGAAACAGCTGGACACAGCAGGGAACACAGCGAGGACACATCGGGACACAGCGGGACACAGCGTCGATACAGCGGAGACACAGCGTTACACAGCATGGTACAAAGCTGTGGACACAACGGGACACAGTGGGGGCACAGCGGGACACAACGGGACGCAGTGGGACACAGCGGGACACAGCGGGACACAGCGGGGACAGAGCGGGACACAGTCGGACACAGCGGGACACAGCGGGGGACACAGCGGGAGACAAAGAGGGACACCACGAAACACAGCGGGACACAGCAGGAAACAGCAGTGACACTGCGGGGACACAGTGGTACACAGTGGGGGACACAGTGGGAAACAGCGGGGGACACAGCGGGACACAGTGGGGGACAAAGCCAAGACACAGCGGGACACAACGGGACACAGCAGGGGGACACAGCGAGGACTTCCACGGAACACAGCGGGACACAGCGGGAAACAGAGGTGAACCTGCGGGGACACAGCGGGACACAGTGGGGGACACAATACGAAACAGCGGGGGACACAGCGGGACACAGTGGGGGACAGAGTGTGGGACACAGCGAGACACAGCGGGGACAAAGCTGGACACAGCGGGGTACACAGAGGGAAACAGCGGGGACACAGTGGGGAAACAGCGTGACACAGCAGGACACAGCGGGAAACAGCCGGGGACACAGCGAGGACACAGCGGCACAGAACGGGGGACACAGCAAGGACACACTTGGACACAGCGGGGGACACAGCGAGACATAGCGGGGGACACAGCGGGGGACACAGAGGGACACAGCGCGACACAGCGGGGGACACAGGGAGGACACAGCGGGACACAGTGGGGGACATAGCGAGGACACATTGGGACACAGCGGGGACACAGCGGGACTCAGCGGGGCACAGCAGTACACAGTGGGACACACCGGGACACAGCGGGGACACAGCAGGGACACAGCGGGGGACACAGCGGGACACAGCGGGGGACACAGGGAGGACACAGCGGGACCCAAGTGAACCCAGCGTCGATATGGCAGGGACACAGCAGGACACAGCGGGGAAAAAAGCGAGGACACAGCGGAACACAGCGTGGGACACAGCGAGGACACAGCAAGGACACAGCGGGACAAGGCGGGGACACAGCCGTAGACACAGCGGGACACAGTGGCGGACACAGCGGGACACAGCGGGGAACACAGCGAGGACACAGCGGGACCCAGGGCGACACAGCGTCGATACAGCAGGCACACAGCGTTACACAGCGTGGTACACAGCTGTGAACACAACGGGACACAGTGGGGGCACAGCGGGACACAGCGGGACACAGTGGGACGCAGCAGAGACAAAGCTTGAGACACAGCGGGGTACAGAGCGGGAGACAGCGGGGGACACAGCGAGGACACAGCGGTACACAGCGCTGACACTGCGGGGCACACAGCGGTACACAGCGGGGAACACAGCGGGGGACACAGCGGGACACAGAGGGACACAGCGGGGGACACAGGGGGGACACAGCGGGACACAGTTGGGGACACAGCGAGGACACATTGGGACACAGCAGGGACACAGCGGGACGCAGCGGGGGACACAGCAGTACACATCGGGACACAGCGGGACACAGCGAGGGACGCAGAGGGGTACACAGCGGGATAAAGCGGGGAACACAGCGAGGACACAACGGGATCAAGTGGGATACAGCGTCGATACAGCGGGAACACAGCGGGACACAGCGGGGTACACAGATGGGGACACAGCGGGACACAGCGGGGGACACAGCGGGACACAGCGGGGAACACAGGGAAGACATAGCGGGACCCAGCGGGACCCAGCGTCGTTACAGCGGGGACTCAGCGGGACACAGCGGGGTGTACAGCTGGGTACACAACGGGACACTGCGGGGGACACAGCGAGGACACAGAGCGACACAGCGGGACACAGCGGGGACACTGCGGGAACACAGTGGGACACAGCGGGGTACACAGCGGGACACAGCGCTACACAGCTAGGGACACAGCGGGGACAAAGCGGCAGACAGCGGGGGACACAGCGAGGACACAGCGGGACACAGCGGCGACACAGAGGGGACTCAGCGGGACAAAGCGGGGGACACAGCGGGACACAGCGGGACACAGCGGGGAACAGCGGAGACAGAGAGGGGCCAAAGAGAGACGCAGCGGTGACACAGCTGGACACAACGTAGTACACAGCAGGACACAGCCGGGCACACAGCGGGGACACAGCAGGGACCAAGCGGGACATAGCGGGACACAGCGGAACACAGCAGGGGACACAGCGGGACACAGCAGGGGACACAGCAAGGACACAGCGGCACACAGCATGGGACACAGCAAGGACACAGTGGGACACAGCGGGGGACACAGGGGGACATAGCGGGGGACACAGCGAGGGACACAGCGGGACACAGCGAGGGACAGAGCGAGGACACATTGGGACACATTGGGACACAGCGTGATTCAGCGGGGGACTCAGCAGTATACAGCGGGACAAAGCGGGACACAGCGGGGACACAGCAGAGACACAGCGGGGGACAGAGCGGTACACAGCGGGGGACACAGGGATGACAGACCAGGATCCAGCGGGACCCAGCATGCATACAGCAGGGACCCAGCTGGACCCAGCGGGACACAGCGGGGACATAGCAGTAGACACAGCGGGACACAGCGTTGGACAAAGGGAGGACAGAGCGGGACCCAGCAGGACCCAGCGTCGATACAGCAGGGACACAGCGGGACACAGTGGGGTACACAGCTGGGGACACAGCAAGGACACAGCGGGACACAGCGGGACACAGCGGGGACACTGCGGGAACATAGCAGGACACAGCGGGGTACACAGCGGGACACAGCAGGACACAGCTGGGGACACAGCGGGGACACAGCGGGACACAGCGGAACACAGCGGGAGTCAAAGCGGGAGACAGCGGGGGACACAGCGAGTACACAGGGGGACACAGCGGCGACACAGAGGGGACTCACCGGGGGACAAAGCGTGGGACAAAGTGGGACACCACGGGACACAGTGTTACACAGCGGGACACAGCGAGGACACTGCGGGACACAGCAGGACAAAGCGGGGGACACAGCGGGACACAGCGGGCCACAGTGGGGCACACAGCGGGGGACAGCGGAGACAGAGAGTGGCCACAGCGAGACAAAGCGGTGACACAGCTGGACACAGCGGGGTACACAGCGGGACACAGCGGGCACACAGCGGGGACACAGCGGGACACAGCGGGACACAGCGGGGACACAGTGGGACACAGCGGGACACAGCAGGCACACAGCGGGGACACAGCGGGACACAGCGGGACACAGCGGGGACAGAGAATGACATAGCCGGACATGCGGGACACAGCGGGGGACACAGCGGGACACAGTGGGGGACCCAGTGAGGACACAGCCGGACACAGCAGGGGACACAGCGGGACACAGCGGGGAACACAGCGAGGACACAGCGGGACACAGTGGGACAGAGCGTCGATACAGCGGGGACACAGCGTTACACAGCGTGGTACACAGGTGTGGACACAACGGGACACAGTGGGGGCACAGCAGGGACAAAGCGTGAGACACAGCGGGGGACAGAGAGGGAGACAGCAGGGGACACAGCGAAGAAACAGCGGGACACAGCGATGACACAGCGGGGACTCAGCGGGGGACACAGCGGGACACAGCGGGGGACACAGCAGGACACAGCGGGGGACACTGCGGGACACAGTGTGGGACAGAGCGTGGGACACAGCGAGACACAGCGGGGACAAAGCTGGACACAGCGAGGTACACAGAGGGACACAGCGGGGAAACAGCGTGACACAAAAGGACACAGCGCGACACAGCGGGGGACACAGCGAGGACACAGCGGCACACAGCGTGGACACAGCGGGAGACAGCGAGGTACAAAGCTGGGGACACAACGGGACACAGCGGGGGACACAGCGGGACACTGCGGGAACATAGCGGGACACAGCAGGGTACACAGCGGGACACAGCGGGACACAGCTGGGTCCATAGCGGGGACACAGCGGGACACAGCGGGGAAAACAGCGAGGACATAGCGTGACACAGCGGGGACACAGCGGGGGACAAAGTGGGAGACAGCGGGGGACACAGCGAGGACACAGCAGGAAACAGCGGCCACAAAGAGGGGACTCAGCGGTGGACACAGCGGGGGACAAAGAGGGACACCACGGGACACAGTGTGACACAGTGGGACACAGCGGGACACTGTGGGGACACAGCAGGACAAAGCGGGGGACACAGCGGGACACAGCGGGCACACAGAGGGGACACAGCGGGACACAGCGGGGACAGAGAGGGACACAGTCGGACACAGCGGGACACAGCGGGGGACACAGCGGGAGACAAAGAGGGACACCACGGAACACAGCGGGACACAGCAGGAAACAGCAGTGACACTGCGGGGACACAGTGGGACACAGCGGGGGACACAGCGGGACACAGAGGGGGACAGAGCGGGACACAGAGGGGGACACAGCCAGACACAGCAGGGGAAACAGTGGGGGACACAGCGGGACACAGCGTGACACAGCGAGGACACAGCGGGACAGAGCGGGACACTGCAGGGCACAGCGGGGGACACAGCGGGACACAGCGGGGGACAAAGCGAGGACACAGCGGAACACAGAGTGGGACACAGTGAGGACACAGCGGGACACAGCGGGACACAGCCGGGTCCCAGCAGTGGACACAGCGGGACACAGCGGGGGACACAGCGGGACACAGCGAGGGACACATGGAGGACGCAGCGGCGACACACCGGGGGACACAGCGGGGGAAAAAGCGGGACACCACAGAACACAGTGGGAAACAGAGGGACACAGTGGGGAAACTGCGGGACAAA